>NW_027192363.1:124215-149098 GCF_041956635.1 Thermomyces lanuginosus | reverse complement strand
TTATTCATATCTTGTTTCTTCCCCCAATTTTTGTCATGGAGAAAGGGATTCTCGGGCATAATCTCTTAATCTTTGCTTTTTTTTTCCCGGTGGTTTGAAAACGATTGGCAGGGCGTCTTACTTTCACAATGTTTCTGTTCCTGGCTTGGGTTCTGGCTCGGGAGAATAGGTTCGGATTTTTCTTTTCTCGATGGTCACTAATCAGTTGTATGGTTCTCTCATGTGTGTCTTCCTTTGGCTGTTTGTTAGAAACGCGCAAGATACCCGACAAATAATCAGGAGTCAATTTTGATAATATAACTTAATAAGAATTTATATGGGCAATATTGTTCTGATGCGCTTGGCTTTGATAAGTTGAACACATCAGGAGTGGCTGGTTGGCACGGGCACCCATTCAAGTTCTCTCAAAGGTCAACCACTTTTCATACTTGCTCTGAAGCTCCTGCGCCAGGGTCATGCCATTAGGGCCCATGAGACGTGCCAGATCAATTGCTTTGTTCGCCCAGCGCTGCGCGTCGATGAGTTGGGATGAGAGGTAGAGGTCAACGGCATAATTGAATGCGCGGCAACTGAGCCAAGCAAGTCCATCATCCACGCTCTCGACGCTGTCAGCACTTCGAGCGAGAAGAAGTGCTTTGTCGAGGAGATGCTCTGCGATGGCAACTTGCGATCCTCTTTCTACCGCTAGATGAAAGAGGCATCGGACATGCTGCATTCTCTCCCTGCAGTTGTTATTCCGCTTGATGAGATTCTTGACAATGCGCTGTAAGCCTTTTGGTTAGTGCAATTTTGGACTGGACTTCTAGCTTCTTACGCGCATACAACCCATCGCCATGTCAGGTGGCATCTTCGAACTCAGCACGACGTCTGCCAGATACCGGTTCAAGTTCAAGTCCTTGCATTCACCGAGACTTTGGATCAATTGGCTGAAATCGTCCCATCCACCGAGTAATATTGTTCTCTCCAGCCGAAGGAATTGCAAAATCCACTCCCGCTCTATCCATATGTCATCAACCGCATTCTGGACGAAGTAATCTTTCTCAAACTTGTCAAGATCGCCTTGCAGCTCCGCCATCCAGTTTTGATACTGAAAGGTTAGTAAATCTGACAGCAGAAATGTTTGAATGTTCCTGTACAACTCACCTGTAAACGGGTTCCAGTCTCGAGTGCGGGATTCCGCCCAGTGTGTTCCATCAACAGGTTCGCCACATACACGATGGAACGGAGCCTATTAGCCATATCGCGGGCGGCATCAGCACCAAGGTGACTGGAATATAGTCCAACAAACTGGAAATTATCAAGTTAGTCGGTATTAGGAATTACCGCATTCCAGGCGCATGCTTCAATATCAAACAAGACTAACTTTGGCAGACACCCTAAGAAGACGCATGGCATAGTCCACCAGATGAGGTTCAGAGATTTCCAGTGCTAATCTGTAGCTATTGCGCGAAAACCATTCAAGCTTGTTGGCGTCATTAGAAGAAATTTGGGAAGCTGAGAAATTAGTAAAAAGTTCCTTCTGTTCACAGCATCTTACCTCTATCGAATAGAGCACATAGCATGTCCATCAAGTCACTGACATCCTTGCCGCCACGAAGACACTTCTGTGTCTCCCCGATGGCAATGCAAATCGTGACCCTATAACGGTTAGCAGGATTGGTTGATCTACAGCTAAGTGAGACTACCTAAAATACTCTAGCTGTTGTGTAATCTTAGCTACTGTTTCGTCTGTCGTGAACAGGTATAAATGATTAAGCAGAGTCCTGTCGCACCCTGCCGTGTGGGCAGCCGAGATGCAAGCAAGGAAATAGCCCCAATGACTGCTCTCTCCTTCCAAAGCCAAACGAAGATCCACTCCTATTTATCGTGAGCTTCTGCCAACTTTCTAGTGCGCTCTACATACCTAGCCCTAACCCTAAACCGGGTGTTAAAGTAGCTAGCGACAGTCGGTACATCACGTAGATTGTTTCTCCATCGAGCACCGACTCATTTTTGACTGTCTCCCACATGTTGCACACTGGCTGGACATCGCCAGTATGAATGGCACAGAATGCCAACTTCCTGTCCATAGTTAATCATGGAAAGTTTAATGCCACAAGGATCACCTACCTGAGAACTTTAAGGCGGTTAACGGAGGCCATTGGCTGGAACACTGGATGCTGACTGAAGAGACACCATCGCTGGGCTGCAAAGAAATCTCCTTGGGAGTAGAGCAATTCGACCTTCCGCCATAGTATCTGGAAGGTGTCAGTTTCGAGCCACAAGAGAGATCACTAGATAGTCTGACAATCAAGGTAGCCTCGCTAACAACAGCGGACAACTGCAGTCTCGATTCTTCCACCATCCTATTGGCGACGTCATAAAGAAAGTCGATGCAGTGAGGCGAATGCAGCCTCGGTGAACTGAGAAGTCTGGCAATGATGACGAAGGTCTCTTCTAAGAATGCTTTGTTAGAAATTTCCATGTTCATCTTCGAAAACAGTTGCTTGAAGCACTCGAGCGATGAGTCAGGGCTCAGACGCGTCAGTATCACCTCAGCTATTTGCATTGACTCTACATACCTGAGGTCGAATAACTTGATCGCATAGCCCACGGACCTTTCCATATTAGCTGCGATGCAGGCATCATCGTGAGGATTTCTACCGTTTCAGACTTTGCTCTGTAATATCCATAACCTGAATATGGGTTTCAAGAGCTGTGCTATTAATTCAATCCAAAGTGGTGATAAAGTGGAACACTCACCATCGTACAATTCTCTTGCATTTGGATTGGACTGTCTCATGAGAAGCTCAAGTTGCAGAACAACAACAGGAAGTTCTCTGGGATGTTTCTATAATTTCTCAGCGTCTTTCTGCTGTGTTTTGCTTGTCGGCTGTCACCTGTTGAATCATATCGCACACGTTCATTGCCTGGGTTTTGATTTCTTCCTCGAAGTTTGAGAGGTTCGCGGTGACTGAATTGTTAACAAATAGCAAAGCCGAACTCCGTTTACTCACCCAAGGTTCTTAAGATGGACAAATCAAGCCATCGATGGTCATTTGACCCATCTGCAGCGTGTAGGATTTCAAGAATGCCGTGTATCTTATGCACGCTGGAAGCTGCTAGGGACTTCTGATTCTTTCGAAGGGCTCCGACCAATACTTGATGACAAGTGTCAGCAAATTTTTCCACCATCAACGTATTCCGTTCGATCAGAGATCTTGAAATCTTGGACAGCATCTGTTCAGCAAGCCCTAATTCTCCTTTCCGAACAAACTAGATATCAAATCAGCCTGCACTGCACTGATCAATGTAATGGCACGTACGAGATTACTCTGGATCAAATAATATCGAGCTCCAATGGCTCGGATTTCAGTGGTCTGCTCCGAAAGCTCCAAAAGTCTATATCTCTCCCTGCACCGCTCGATCACGTCCATTGCTCGGCCGTCAACCCCTGCTTCTGAGACGAAATCAGTTAGCGTATTCAAGAAATGGTCAACTGTATCAGTCTCACCGAGGCAGATCTCGGCACATTTGATCGCCATATGGAGACTTCTGACCGCATCTTTTTCGATCAGTACTTGTCAATCCTTTTACGACAGGCAGCAGTACCTGAACTATCACTCCCCTCCTCGTTACTCAAACAGCTCTCAATCATTAGAAACGCGAGAACATAGACTAGAGGACAATCATCAGACAGGGCGGAGTCAAGACGAAGCTATCAGAATACTTTGAACAAAAGCACGATAGACCCCAGTTGGAGAGCTTTGTTGGGACGCCGGCACCCGGAGGACGGCATTCCACAAGGTACTGCCCGACAGCTCCAGCAATGACTTGGAGCAAGTGGAAAGCTTGTCGATTGGAAGAGGAAGCTGATGGATGCACTGATCCAGATTATCCACCACTTCCTGGCATCGCAGCCAAGTGATGAGATCCTCAGTGTCGCCCATTCTCGACTGGATGTCTGCGACGAACGCTTTTCTCGGTTAATTGAGAGAGAAACCGCAGAGAGATATCCAAATGCCATACCACAGATGGATGCAGCTGTTGTATCCACATCGGAGTCGAAAGTGAGCTCCATAATGGGCTGTTGCTTGACTACGAGTCTCGTGATGGAAAGGCAAGATGTACCTAGGTGGTCGAAACTTGCAGTTGACTGCAGGAGAATCTTTGTATGACACGTGAGGAAAGTGCCATTGGCTGTTGTTTCCTATTTTGAAGGCATTCAAACAGGTACTGATACACCATACCACACACTCCGAACGCCTGTCCAAATCCAGTTTCCAGCATAAGAGACATACACATGTACCCATACAAGGTGTCTTTCACAATTCTTTTCGCACTGTATAATACCCAACAAATGACTACTTCCTTCGCTGTGAAGGCAAGAAGTTTCCGACAATCAATGATGGTCTGTAGCCGCGTCAGTCAAAGCATTCTCGTAGCAAAGAGAACTGAAACTTACATATGATTGGGATCACGGCGGATAGTAAATGAAAAGCAACACGGAATGCGTTTACTCGGATCATCCGAGTCCGGGTTCTTTAGGGTACAGCTAGTGAGCATCGCTTTCTGGGTGCCGTCGAATGCGATCGCGCCGAACTTTTCCCAGTAGCTAACCAACTGATCCTCGGTAATGATCTCATGCAAAGCGAGCTTGCCCTGGAGCGGCAGTGAGTATATTCTTCGGGCCCGAAAATAGAAGCAAACGTACATCACGCAGTCTCTCAATCGGCACATCGATGAGTTCCGCCATCTCCTTATTCCCACGGAAAATCTCTCCAGTGCGTCTCCAGAGGCATGCCGGGATTGCCATACTGGCAAACACGCGATCGTACTCCATGAGGCTGCGCTCGAACCACATTTCCACAAATATCAACTCGATATCAGTTAAACTCTGCATGCGCTCCCGGAATTTGGGGCGAAATTTATCTAGTTGCCGAAGGATTTTCTGGCGCAAGGCAGGCTGCATGTGCTTTTCCATGTACTGATTCAAGCGGGCATAGCCCTTGACGTAGTTGAACGGTTTCAGAAGACCAGCCTCATATTTTGCCTTTAGGAGCTTGTTCATGCGCTCTTCGGGCGGATCCATGCCTTGTGGATCAGCGGCAGTCATGTAATAATCTTCTTTGGCTTTGTCATTGCCGGAATTGTAGCCAGAACGCTGATCAGCGCCGTCCTGATCCTGGGAATTGGTGAGTTGTGGAACGTGCTGCTGCTGCTGTTGTTGCTGCTGCTGCTGCTGCTGCTGTTGCTGTTGTTGCCGAGCCAATGCTGAAGCATTGGCGCCCATGTTTGGATTGACCGAGTTAATCAGCGAGTCATTGTATAAGCCGTTCACGTCGTTCGGAAAAGATACATTTTCGTCCAATAAACTATTGCTCAAGAAGTCGGTGAGCAGGTTGTACTCGTTGGTCACCTCAGAATTATTAAACATGTAGGACGCATGAAAGGCATGCATGTCTTGAAAGTGATTTTGTCCACCGAGGGACCAATCGTTGTTCATAAACACTGGGATAACGTAAGAGACGGAACGAGCAGGAAAGAACGGCGATGACACTCAACTTACCTTGTTGCGGAGTTCGTTCCATGCTTTGCGCTGCTGTTCCGGACATCGTCCCAGAGACGGGCGGCGAGGGATTGACTGTAGAAGATCGAAGGTCCAAAGGTGAGCCAGGAATCAATTGCTGCCCTCCGCTCTCCGATACAGTCATCATCTGATGCATTCCTCTCGACATGGCTTTGGATTTATTCTCCTCCTCATGGTCGTTGCGACT
The DNA here is from genome assembly GCF_041956635.1 of Thermomyces lanuginosus. NCBI lineage: Eukaryota > Fungi > Ascomycota > Eurotiomycetes > Eurotiales > Trichocomaceae > Thermomyces > Thermomyces lanuginosus. The sequence goes on along the minus strand of NW_027192363.1, from coordinate 143,342 downwards.
GCGTCTTGGTGGATCTCGAGGCTCGTCGTGACAAAGATGGCCGATGTTCCGTTTAATACATCGCGAGCATGGTCGTTCCTGCGGCACATGCTTTAGTCTTGTTGAACAGAATCTAGATTGGAACGGAAATATCTACCGAGTCACAAGTCATATGCTGTCATGGATTCAAGATCAGACCAGTCCTGGATCAAATCCCTCATGCCGGGAAACTCACCGAGCGTCGACAATAGACACATGCTGTCCGGCACACAAAGCGGCACGAGTCAGTGCGACACGTCCTTGTTCAGTCGCGAAGCATGAAACCTGGTATACGCACCATGATTAACCTTGCGACGCTTCTTGGGATTCGCTTGGCCCTGGGTTGCTGAAGAATCCGGCTTGGTCGATGAGGCCGACTTGCTCTCCGATTCTCTCGACGATGAGACGGTATCGGAGATGGCAACCGCCTCCACGGTTGTCGGACTTTTCTCCTCAGCCGACTGTTTCGTTTCAGGAGCAGCCAAATGTTCCTCCGCCATCGTGATGGGGGGATTGATCGTTCGCGACTGCGCGATTACGATAGGTACCAGACGAGTCGTGCGGGGAAACCGATTCGTAACCGAAAACGGAACAAGGGCGAGTCGCTGGACGCCGCGAAAGAGCTAGCCGGCAGTGCGCAGCTTCAACGATAAGCTGACGGCGGGGAACAGTGGTTAAGGAAGAAGATGTTATCCCGTTTACTTATGGGTTGACGATGTACCGCACAATTGGTGAAGGACTCGCCTTTTCTGGAGACAGGATCCAGTGCGGAGAAGCGGGCGCGACTTTTTTTAGTTCTTTAATCTTTCGGGGCCTTGGTCTGACTCGGTACGTGAGCTCCATACAGTACCATACGTAATAAACTGTATTGAACAGTCCAAAACGGAAATTACGAAGACAATCGTCTCACTGAATCCAAGGTGTAACCTATAAAAGAGACGTTCGTGTTAGATACTGGTTACGAAATTACAAGAATTCTGTAACTTTGGTCCCGGTAACACATGTCGATTTCATTGTCCCACTATTAACCTTCAGGCACTCGCCTATTCGTCCATGACGCAGGCACCCAGAATCTTGGGTCAATCCTCGGAGGAGTCAGGACAAGTGTCCAGGAACTAACCGGGCCTCCTGTTGGACGTCGGGAATTCACAATGGGAGATTGATTAAAGACATCATAGGAGGCCCATGCACGAAGCGTTCCTCGTACCTCGGCTGGAGAAGCGGGGCCAATCAAACCTAGCGACCGCTGTGCGAGGGAGATCATTGACCGACTTGTGATTGGAGCGTTCAAGTGGTTTGGATCTTCCGCCGATATCACGGCATGTGGTAGGGCTTGAAGTCGTACTTCGAAATAGCGGCTAGATTCCATAACGGGATGCCGTGTCGCCAGAGAACGCTGCATGAGACCGAATGGAAGCTGACCAATTCCCAATCCTCAAGCGTCACTTCGGCCTCAATCTTGTTAGTCTCTGTTCACGTTCCTTGTCGGTTATAAATCTTGACAAATACTTGGGCTCTGATCCTTACGATTTGAATCGCCTGACCAGATCCGCTCTCTTCAATTCGTGAAGACGCCAGAGTTTGCCTTCACCGCTTCCTAGCACGAGTCCATCCGTCAACATGACTTCGTCCCTGGCTAGGGTAGCGGATCAGATCGATCATAGAAGTGAGTTTCAGAGATGTGCAGTCCCAAACTCAATCAATAGGAATGGCAATATTTAACGCTGCTTGTGCCTCCGAAATCGCATCTTTCAGCTCGGCAAAAGGACCAACGTTATTCTGCATTGATTTCAGATGACCAGTAAGTTGCACTATTAGTGACCGAAGTTCCGGATCCGGTTCAACCTGGAGAAAGGATCAGTTGTGAGATCGCCATTTATGAGCATCTCGCCAACATACATCGTGTAAAGCCGTGATACCATGCTTGTTGTCCGCAATAGAAACCGTGGTTGAGCTTCGATGCGTACGTTGCTGGGACTGTTCATCGAGGCGGCGCAGGACGGGATGTTCCTGGAAATGGTAAATAACTTGATCGCGCAAGTCATGAACGTGAGCAGGCTTACATTTTTGGCCTGCCGCTTGCGTTCCATCTCTGCGCGCTTCGCGTTCTTTTCCATTTCCTCTACTTGTTTGGTTTCCTTGGCCAATAGGGCTTCCTCACGTTCAATTTCTAGCTTCAGGAGGTCGATTGTGCTCATTGCGCTAGACAACTGAGTCTCCAGAATGCGCTATCGACCTGAGTTAGCAATGGATTGACTCTGGAACCTGCGGACGGTATCTGTGGACGCACACGTTCGTTTAGCGCAGACTCGTAATCGAAGCTCGCATCCTTGGCCATTGGTGGAAATGGCATCCGAGGTAGTCGACGATTTAGACTAACGGCGAAACGAAGCATTGTTAGGCGATTCCGTTCATCACTGCGTAGACAGACACTTCCGGAAATTACATACTTTTTGACAACAGCCGACACAGCCGCCTGTGCCTCGATTCGCTTCTTCTCGTCAAGATGGCGAACAATCACAGGACGCTCCAGCATTCGAAACATTTCGCGCACTTTTTCTTGCATTGCTTCTGGAAGAGGTGCCCATTTTGACTTGATGGTACGTTCAGGGATGTGTCGTACGCGTGGTTCCAAGTAAGCATATCGTTTCGTCTCGCGTGAGGCGTCGTCGTCCTCCTCTGGAGTAAAATCTGCACGCTTTCTCTTGGATGTCATTTCGTATTGGCAGGCCGAATTATCGAAATCACAAGGAAGGAGTCCTAAAGCAACCGACTGAACTTGGGTGACGTGCACCGTGACGCGGTTGATGTTTGGTTCAGTTAATTACTCGTTGTTTGCGGTCTTAACAGTGGATGATGAAATTTTGGGAAATTTCTCATAAAATTTCAAAATTTCAAAGATTTTCGGCGCATGCGGCATGCCATATTTCACTGTTTTCAACCAATAGTTTGCTAATACAGGTAGTTACAAGTAACATACTCCTAATGGTTAAGTTCGTATTTTTTAGTCATCACGATACTCCCTCCTCCGTACTGGATTCACTGGTTGCCATCAATCGAAAACTGATTGGCTGTGTAGCGTGTACTTCGTACGCGGAACGTCAGCCTCCCAAGACTGATGTGTGCAGCTCAAGAAAAAAGTTAGTTGCCGACTGCAGATTAACATCGCTCTTTTCGAGTATGTACCCTGTGGGCCATTTTCGTAGTCTGGACCCGGCGGCGCAGAAAGAGTTTCCGCATTTCCATGTACAGAACCTCTACTGGTTCCAGTCTGATGGGACAGGCAGCCGATTGCACTACTAGGTTAGTACTCCGCACTCAGCCGCGTACCTTCAATGGGCTGGTCAGGGACTTGAGAGTCGCAGTAACGGAGCAAGTCTACAAAGTACTGATCTTTGCCGCACTGACCACACTTCGGGAACGGGACCTGGACATGGGGCTGGTGATTTTAGGAGGGTGGACTGAACGGTTTTGGAGCGAATTCGCTGGCTGATGGTACTGATTTATAGCTGCATACCAGACCCGATTTTGCACCGGCTATCGTCTTAATGACCAATATTATCAATGGGATTCTCTTGGGAGGCATCGATTCACATCATCATACGATATCAGCACTCCATTAGACGACTGGGTCAAGTGCAAGTATGAATCATTCATTGAGCGTGGCCATGAAGTACTGGCACCTCGCATTGTCTGGTCTCGCCAGGGCTGTGCAGGAAATCGAAGCAACTTCCAAAAAACGAAGAAAATCCGAAAAGTTTCCGAAACGAACTGGCGGCTCTGGGATAAGAACGTGGCGCCCGTCGATCGTACTGGTCTAATAGTATGTTATCAAGGGTATTCTGTACCCCATACCACGTTCAAGTGAAGCACTAGTCAAGTGGATCTTGACAAGGGTTGGTCGATTGCTTCAGCAGCGTCCGCGCTTTGCCGCTTCAAGACTCCATCGTTCCAGGGAAAGGGAGTACTAGTACTAGTAGTTAGTGGAGGGGTTGGCCTGGGTCCATGTGCCAAAAAGAAGGAATGTATGCCTATCAAATCATTAGACGGGGCATATCAACTCCGTGTGGCTGTACAGTTCATTGGTTCGAATGCATGCAGAGACGGGCGCAGGAGACCCCGCAACTTTCAGTCATCGAGCCTTACCTTCACTTGGAGGAAGTTGGAGCCTTCATGTCTATCACGATTTGTACAGGAAGAGCAATGCAAGTAGGCGTAAGCTGCTGGATTGCAATTTGTTTCAAGGCGACACAGGAGGCATATTTGACTGCTTGCCGTATATGGTACCTAATTGGTGGCCGATTCCCCAGGGCATGGGTCATGTCACCTGTCGTCCGTCAGCCCAGCTAAGCAGATATATCAGACGCCTGGCTTCCAGGTTTCTAGCTCCTTCTGTGGAGTTTCCAACACCAGAGAGTTAATCCACGAAGCCGGAACTCGGAGCACTGTCGTGCTTCGCATCCGCCCCTTCTGAACCAACGGTCAAGCATCGAGGGGTTGCATTTCCGCCTTCAGGTGCATATTACTGGATTCCATACAATGAGCCTAATCTGGTCAACGGCAAACGCCCCAGGAGTAGCTGCCGGGATGGGCGAGAAGTACTTAAAGACCAGGTGATATTCCATGTGTCTGCACTTTTAGCTTTTCACAGACCGATTATAAATCAATCTCAAGACTGATTCGAACAAGTCGTATCGCCTGTCAGTGTCATCATGAACATTTCTGCACCACATCCTGTTACCCGGTTCGCGTGCAATCGATGCCATGAGCAAAAACTTCGATGTCCTCGCAATCCAATCCCCGGTCAGCCCTGTGGACGCTGTGCGAATGCCGGGGCAGTATGTAAATTCGAACCCCCGTTACGCCCAGGAAGGCCAAGCACTCGCCGTCGTAAATCGAGCAGAAAGACCTCATTGTCGCCTTCCCAGAGCTTGACGGGGTCGTCTTCAGTAACGCCGGCTGGAGAGCAGGAAAGGGACCTGGCAACAAGCTGTCAACCCAAAGGATATATGTCGGAGCTGGATTGCTTCTTCGAGAACATGGCATCGGAATGCCCCCTAGTCATGGACAACAATAACCAGGGTATGTGGTTCTCCAATCTGATAGATTGTTTGCTTGTGAAACCGTCAGAAAAGGTGGACGCAGTAGATGCTCTTCTGCCCCAAGTGGGTATTCCAAATAATTACTCATTGTGATTGCTGTCTACACAGACTCTCTAGTCCCTGAGGCAAATCCAGAGGAGCCATTTTTTCTAGGTTGCAAGTCTCCGCATCATGGTGGCTCACTGAGCATAGCCACCGACTTGCTCGATATTCATTCCATATCGGCCCTTCCTTCACCCTCGAATGTTCCTCTCCCATCATTGCAACATGATGGGGCTTCTCATCTAATTCCCGACAAGATGCTGGGCCCGCCCACAGCAGCCTCTTCAACGTCATCTATGTCATATGCGTTCTCGCCTTTGTTTCCTCCATCATTATCTTCATCGACTGTCTCGACGCCATCTCTACCAACAACGACCGAAATCGACTTTTGCCAACTTCTAAAGTTGAGCACGACATTGCATGAGTACTGCTGTCGATTGATGAGTGTCCAGGAAGCTAAAATGGACTCGGCTACGAATTTCCTTCCAACGATCGATCAAATCCTCACTATTACCCAATCGTTGTCGGAAATGATCTCTCCTGTTCTCCCAACTTCTAGTGACCTTGATCCGAATAAGGCATTCCGTCCTCAATCCGTGACTTCTTATCCTCCTACCGAGATTGACTCCCCCTCCCATGTGCCTTGTCGATCCCCGCTGGACGGGGCTACCGCTCTTCTAATCCTATCCTGCTACCTTCGCCTTCTTCGTCTCTACAATGCAGGTGTGTCCAAGCCGTCCGCAGTCGTAGCGACCTCGATACCGGGAACGGCCGAGGATGAGAATGAAATGCAGCACCTCAGTTTTCAGATTGGCTGTTTTTCAACTCCTATGGCATCATCCATGATTCTCCTTGCGTGTCTGATTTCGCAGACGTTGGGGAATTTCGAAACGACCCTGAAGAAACTCGCCTTCAATATGAGTATCTCAAGGCAGCTTGGTACTGGCGAGGGCGATCAATCTTGGCCATGGGAACCAGATGCAGGGCCAGGCTCCAGTGTCATGGCTATCACGCAGGCGGTGTTGTCGGAGATGAGGATACTGCAGGCCAATCTTCGGCAGCAACTTCAGGCGACGAATTCGGTCTGTGACTGACTGTTTGTGGGCGGTACGGGAGCCAATTTCCATGTACAATAGTAGAGCGTTTGACGGGGCGGCAATCAACAGGAGTAATACTTTGAAGTGCATTGTGATTGTTTCCGAGAAAGTACGTAAACCACTATTCCGGTGAGAACTACCGTGCTTCCTGCGAGGCTATGAGAGTAGCTAGTTTAGCCCAAACTCTCGGTGCCCCTGAAGATGGCGCAGAACTTGGCAGTCCAAGTACCAAACAGGCACTTTGGCCATGGAGGGTGCAGTCCCTGGCCGTGGGTTAGAGAAACAGAATCTTCGAGAATTGAGAGTATTGAAAAACACAGCACTAATGTAGCGCTGCTGACAAACAAACTTGGCACACAATGGAATTACGCTCTCGACCAAGGAGCGTCCTTGCTGGTGTCCTGTCCGAAGTTAACCGCGGGGGGTTAGTCTCGCACTGCTGGAACTGTTCCGACCGGCGCGGTTATGGCAGAAGCCCAGCCTTTGTGACGTCATGACTTTCTCACCGGCAGAGGATGTTAGTCAATGAGTGGACCCTAAGTGCTGGCGGCCTAAGCCTAACTCTGAGTGCGATGCACGTGGTACATATCGGGTAGAACCCCCTGTGACCGCCCCGTCACGCACTCAATCCCAGGGCCTTCCTGTTTTTCTGGCACAGCTGGTACCCTGGACCCGTGCCAGCCAAACCCGCCGAGAGAATTTCTTGGTACATTTTGACTGGTGTGCATGGAATTGGACTGAATTTTTATAGGCGGATTTAACGGATAAATTATCCCTATTATTTCCGGGAAACCACGTCGTCGGAGAATCAAGCATTTAACGGTTAGGGTATAACCGGTATATGCTGTTGAGTACCCAGACCCATTTGAGAGCAAATGGAAACGCACCAACAAAAGTGCAACTTCAGGGTCGACTAATCGTACATACCGCAGTTGTAGGTCCGTATGGCCACATGGAACGTGAAACACAGGCTCTTGGCTGCAGTTCAAGAACCCGTTTCGATCCACCGTAATCCAAGCACGAAATTCGACAGAAGTATTCTGAGAGCCCAAACACATGCGCGGAAAGTAATAAGAATCCTGATATGGTCGCTATTTACTGCTTTTAGCAATTTCCTACCACTAAAAGTGCATTTTCTCGGCACAAGTAAGTTAGGTTATTGATTAGCTTTACTGTTGGTTGTTTCGCATCCTGTTCAATTAGGGTTAAGGCCATTGAGAGGCGAAATTTTAAGCCAGTTGATAGACATGAGCTTGGTGCAACCCTAACATTAAACGGAACATGCCCCTTTCCGTGATGATCGTCGTTCGCATTTTCCCTGATATCGTAATACAGTATTTGTTCTGTTTGTCGACAGCGACTGGATGATGCCGGTTGACCCAAATAACCTTCTCACACGGACCATCCCTAGCTGTTTCTAAAGAAATTGGTAAAAGAGAATTAGGTACAGAATTAGGAGCAAAGCATCTTGGCTGGCCCCTGGCAACTCACGAAACGAGTACTCTGTATGAGTCAGGATAATTGAGTCAAGACAGTAAACTCATTTGCCATGAACCGCGTTCTTTATCCAGAATACAAAAGAAAGTACTACTAGTTACCTTGCATCAGCCAAAGTTATCAGAAAAGATGCCATAAAATTACAAAACTCTAAGGGAACATATCCATCTCACAGACACCAAAACTTCTCAGACAATGAAGGGAGGGCATGGTGGCACTTATCTGTCAAAGCCGCCGTCACCAGGCTCCATTGCCGCTGATATTCCAGCTGCTCGCGACGCATTAAGCCACGAATCGATACCCACAGAGCAAAAGCCTGGCTTCCTATTTTCTCTCCACTTAGGCAGTGATTCGCTCGCAGAAATATTTTCCGCGCTACAGCGGTAAATAAATTGCAACATATGCTCAGTCGGCGTCGGCTGTTTATAGGTACTAATCAACAGTGCGAATCACCTTCTCGCACGGCCGGACTGCAACATCATCCACGGCTACGAAGTCGAAAGATACCGGCCAACTCTCTAGCACAGGGACGTTACGAGTTCGAATAGGATATTGACGGATGGTAGACTGGACCATGTCCGTTAGCGGAACCCCACGCTGGTAATGGTGGACGGTGTGTGAGTGATACACAGCAGAACTATAATCCACATGCCTCGAAACAGGCATTCTTTGCGCATTTTGAAGCTATGTATCCTATGTAACCATCGACTAGAGGGAGAAGACTGCGCTACCAATTGCGTTCAGACACTGCAACGACGCAATACCATCTCGCCATTTCCGCAAGTCTTTGGAGAAGGGAAGGGGGGGCGCATGGATTGTCATCGGCCGCAATTGCCCTTCTGTTGCTCCTGAACCGTCTGAATCGAGTCGCTAGTATTGGGCAGAATGGGGGCTTCGCTGCGCTGCACTTGGCGTTCATTACCGGATTCACTCTACGGTCGTTGGCGTACACGGATGGGTCACTTCCTTGAAGCGGTGATGAGGACTGTTCAATTGTGATTGAGTATTCTGGAGAGAATTCACTTTTTCTGGCTCTATGCGGATGTGCGTCAGGTAATTAAGTTCACTGCATATACATAATCGAGCAAAACAGCTGCAATCCATCGAATGTCACATTTGCCATAAGGGCCCAGTATCGTAACAATGCCAAGTCTCCATTCTTCCAGCAAAGCATATCCATCTGCCAGTGTGATCATAGCGACTCAAAATTGGTTCAATTTGTCACATCAAGAGAGCATGGCCATCACTTTTTCTCCGGAATACTATGTTCAATATCCAGGGAGACAGTTTCTATGATACGATTTGCACGCGCACTCTAGAGTCCAGGCTGCTGCCATAAATCGGGGATGCCATTGTTTAATACTATTGTTATTGAGGTAACAGCCTGCCTGAACCCTGACATCCCTCTCCCCACGGAACCCGGTCCAAGGCAGTAAGCACATCGAGAGACATTAACAGACGAGCCAATTCTCACAATTCGCCACTTCCAAAGATGATGTAGAGTCTTCTCAGATGAGCCCGGCAATGATATCACTATCATCATGCAGATCATAAATCGGGTCAAGTTGCTGAAATGATGACAATTTTTTAAAGGCTGCCTGAAGCTTCAACGATCCTATTCCGCGCAATTAGCTTTTGAGCCGGTGACTAACCCTAACCCTAACCCCTGGTCGAATTCCTGGCAAAAAGAAACATAACATGTGGTCACTGGTCAGAGGAGGTTCTTGTCATTAGCGAATACATTTACGAGCTTTTTACTGACTCCAACATAACCAATGCTGCGAATGTTCAACGCGGCAGCCCCTGGCCAATGTTCCCGAAACAAACACCTTCAGGTGGGTACGGCATATATCATTGAAAGATTACCTGTCAGACAGTGGGTACTGCATTTATCTTTCGCAATTCATCAGATATGGAATAATAGCGTCGCTGGGTACGGCATGTATCTGCGGTCATAATCGACATGCCTTACGAACTCAAGCTCACGTACGGAGGCGAACATGGAGCTTTCGAAACTCTGCCGTATCATTACATGAAATATGAACAGTGGTATTGTGCTTTTTCGACCACTATAGGGTAGCAACTATACATGAAAGTCGTAGATGACATTTCGACATAAGACAGCCACCAGCGCCAAGTCCGGGTTTCATGAGGATATCCTAGTTGAAGGATACATAGATGGCAGTAATAAACAGTAGAAAAGTCGTAAAGCGTGTCTGTGGATGATCATTGCGGTATTTGATAGCCGTTCATCGCTTTTAATTGGGCCAGTTGTTGTCGAAGCTCCTCATTGCCCTTCAGGATACCTTCCAGCCACTCCGCAGCCTGGACGAGTATGGCACTTTTGCTGAAGCCGCCGTTGCGTAACTCCGGCACCAGTGAGCAAAGATCTTCGAAGCCTTGCTTAATAAGGTTGCGACGCTTTTGCTCGGACAAGATATGATTAGCGCGCTTCTGCTCCTCAGTCAAGTTTTCCCGAGGAGGCTTGTCAGGATTCCGGCCTCGCCGAGAAGTGTTATCACTAGGGCTTCTTCTTGCTCTGCCACTGGCAGAACTCTTCGACCTCTTTACTTTGGGCAACGTGCCGGGGTCGTCCGATTCAGGCTCTGTCTTCACTTGGCTTTTTGGCCTTTTTTTCTGTGACATGCCATCGTCGGTTGTTGCCGGTGTTTCGGATGGTCCCGGCTGACTCGCATTCATCCAATCATGATGGGGCGCGTCTTCAGGCCTCTCCGGCGTCGGAGCCCTTGTATTTGTTGTGCTCGTTTGCGGCTCGAGGCATTCCATCTTCGCTAATAGTGATTGCGTCCGCTCTTCCTCATTTGGGACGTTTGGCGGTCGAACGTAGCCATTGCCGACAAAACCAATATCGGAGCCCCAACGAAGAGACCGAAATCGTTTCGTTTTATTCGGATCTGGAGGAGACGATTGCTCTACACTGAAAACTGGAGTGTGTTGAGGCTGTAGAAGGCGCTCTCGTGACAGTGAATGGTACGATGCGCTGTCGCGTTTCACATGGCCGGGGCCGGTTGTGGGTGGTGGCATCGAATACAGCAGATTCTCAGGAAATTGCTGATGAGAAGACGTTGTCCCGACATTAGATATGTTGAAACCATTCTGACACAGCATCGATGCTGCTGCGAGTATATCGGAGCTCGGAGCAGGGTCGTTCGCTGGGCCATTGGTGTCTTTGCTGACGAAAGGCATGGCAGGCTGCGATAATGATGTTGTCGAGCCCTCGAATATTGGGGGCAACTCATCGGCCCAGTCCAGCTGAAAGCCTCCGCTCCCCTTATCATGTGCACCACCGCCAAACCAAGAGTCATTGGCGTCCAGGTGGCTTGAATTCAAGGTCGTGAAGAAATTGTCCAGCATATTCGATTCGTTATCATCAAGCAGGGACGGACCGGGGGGAGGGGCTGGGCCAGCATCTTGCGGAGAGTCTGAGGGCGACCAGAAGGCATCTGGTGCAATGTTAGTGCGGGCCATGTGGCAGATACTAGGGAACAAATCTCACATCCAAAGGGTCCAGGAGTCGGGGATGCCCTCCGCCCCTGCTGGGACTCAGCGTTGGAGACATTCATTGCCGCGCGCAGCCGACAACGCGGGCGCTGATCTTTCGCCGCCTGTCCAGGATCAACAACGTATGGAACGTCGAGAGTTCGTGATGTAACCCGAGCGATTGGTTTTCGTGAGAATGGAACGATATACGGCGGTCGCAGCGAACTCTAGAAAACGTTATCAAGCGCTGAACATGGGATTGTTATGCTTTGGTGCTGGCCGGATTGGACGTTCTCAACTGGTCACGGGCGTGCGTCGCGAGATTGCGGGGATAAGTCCTGCCTAGTCAGGACGCGCCAGCAGGGCGAGTTGGCAAATCAACAAGATTAAAGTGCTGGTCGCGCAAAAGCATTGAAAACGACCAGAAATCCGGGGTAAATGGGTATCGAAAGTGTGGAGTCTGGAGAAGTGAACAATGTGATCGTGCTGTTGCTGGAATTCGAGTCGGATCACATGAAAGAAAAAATCAGCCTGCCGGCAGAAGGGGTGGTCAAGTGACGTAAATTCATTACCAAAAATTACAGTCAGTCTTGGCATTCGCAGCGGCTTAAACCGAGGTCCCTGAAGAGTGTGACAATACCAGAACGATATATTCGTATTACGTGTGCTGTCTCTCTTCGGTTTCTGGCCAGGTACTTTTCTTCGTAATCAGGACACGGTACTCTTGAAAGGCGAGAACACTGAGAATCGACAGCCAAGCTGCTGCGGAGTCTCTTGTACTCGTATTTCCTGTACGGTTTTTGCTCTCGCCGTGGCCTTCCTGTCCCTTGATTTTGGTTCATTCGGGCCAATTAGAGCAGTAAACAGTGGCCCAGTTATTGACAGTCCGCGAGGACAGCTGGGTGCGTCCATTGTTCTTCAGGGACACAATGGGATTATTGCCTTGCTCTCTCAGACTCTACAATGTCGAGATGGGAACAACTGACGCTTTATGTCGCATGATACGATAGATTTCGACAATGATACCATCCGATTGATCCGCGTTGCAGTTTGCAATCACATGAAAGGTTTCATCCGAAGCTCTAGCTCTCTCTCCTTAAACTCGGCCTTGATTCTTCCAAACCAATCCTTTGTTCACGCTATTCTGGATCATTGGTGTAGGGAGAGCGTGTTCGACTCGTCAATGCGTGATGGCAATTGCTTAAACATCATCATCAAAACACCCCGACCGCCGGTTCGATGCTCCTTCGAGAAAACAACACAATGTCTCCGCGAACCAGAGGGGCAATCGATGCAAGCACCATCAGCCCGTGAGTCAACCTTGTGATACCTTGAGTTCATTCCAAAGTCAATTCAGTTCGCTCAGATGACACCGCACTGACGCCACTGCTAGGGTCTTGCGTGCCTACGGGCTGGGCTATCTCGCAGCGACCGCCCCGCTGGTGATAGGTCGCATGCCAGCCATTGCGAGGGAAAATGCTGGTTACCAACAGAAAATCAAACTGGTATTGATCATTCGCTATGCCGCCTTTCAACCCGACGTTCTAACATTGCCCAGCTGCTACGAGTTCTGTTGAGGAACTTTGGCCTTAGAAAATTCCCAACATCATGTGCTGTCCTGATCGGTGGCTCCACGTGGCTACCTCTCTTGTGCAACCGGCTTTTGTATACATGTGCCAAATACCTGGGAAACATCTCGCTGCTCTCATCCCGCGTTACGGTGCGCTTGGTTCGCTTCCTATCGGCGTTCGTCTCAGGTTGGCTCGCCTTTCAGATTATCAATCCGAGCCGTGCACACAGACAAGAACCCAATACACGACGGCAGGACGTGGTTACATCGGATGGCGCTGAATCGAACCATGAACGGGGCCATGAACAGGCCGGCCGCACAATGGATCTCACGCTTTTCACAGGCACTCGAGCTCTCTGTGCAGTTGCGTACATTGCGTGGGAGTTCTGGAAGAGTCGTCGTAAACTTCGAGGAAAATGGACTGAAATAGAAGCAATGGTGCCGCAAATTGCAACTGCGGGCATCTTTGCTTGGAGTTCAGCTGTGGTGATGTGGGCCTGGTTCTATCTTCCGGAAAGACTTCCTCGGTCCTATGCGAAATGGATTACCAGCGCAGCGGAAGTTGACTTGAGGCTTATTGAGGCTCTTCGCCGTGCTAGAAGAGGTGAATTCGTTTATGGAAAGGACACCGGCCAGGCGCCGCTACTCGGATCGATGTGCGCAGACTACGGCTTGCCGATCGAATGGGGGGATCCGTCCAAGACTGTGCCGATGCCCTGTGAACTGATACACATGAGGTGTGGACCAAGCTGCGAATGGCACGCAATATCTCGCTTTCTACGAGGGTTCCGATTTGCTCTAGCCACCTACCTTCCCGTCCAGATTCTTCTGCGGCTGCGCTCGAACCGGACACCGACGGCCCTTAGGCAAGCTGTGCTGGGTGCTGCCCGATCGTCTTCATTCCTCGCCTTGTTTATCGCCTTGTTCTATTATTCGGTATGTCTGGCACGAACTCGGTTGGGGCCCAGACTGTTCGACTCAAAGACGGTATCGCCGATGAAATGGGATTCTGGCCTCTGCGTTGGTGCTGGCTGTGTCACCTGCGGTTGGAGTATACTACTAGAGACACCTCGCCGGCGAGAGGAGATCGCCCTCTTTGTCTTGCCAAGAGCTATAGCAACTTTCTTCCCTCGCCGGTACGATAGGAAGGTATGTCGTTTGATCACCACTTGAATCTGATCCAAGAACCACACAATCGTTTCGCTAGATTTTGTCGACAGCTATTCTGTCACATTTACATGATGCTAACGAATATGTTCAGTATCTGCGACGAGAGCAGACAGCATTTGCTCTGAGTGCCGCAATCATCCTCACTTGTGTCCAGGAGCGGCCAAACATGGTGCGCGGTGTCTTTGGCCGAATTCTGGCTCGCGTTCTGGGCACAAATAAGAAATCGTGAGGCCGATCCGTCCGCCTGAATGTTCTTCCTGGCCTTGTTTGCTGAGTACATATTTCCATTGCAGTCCAATTATGCCGTTGAAGAAGAACCTACGATGTAACAAGGACACGAGCCGATCATGTTTCTCGCAGATCATAGAAGACAACATAGACAATAGATGTACAGTAATGAAAAAGAAACGCATGGTTTCCACTAGCCTCCATTCGCAGGCTTGCTTAGTTCCATTACGTCCTAGTTTGGACTGAAAAATATGAGGTTGACTTCGCAACACATAAGAACGATCGCAGCACCTCTTCTCCCAGTCAGATCACTCAGAGAATTAAGGGAGCGCAAACGTTCCGACGTCCGCAGCTTTTTGGCTGTCCTTTCTATTAGCCTTTTTATCGGCATGTCCCTTGGACGCGATTGCGGCCAATACAAAGGAGGATCTGAAAGAGGCCTGGAACGGAGGCTGGGTCAGAACCCAAAGCCGGCACACTCAAGCCCGCGCGAACGCACACCAAAACGCTCGTCGAGCCCACCCTCATGGACGCAGCACCAAGCGGAATGGCATTCTTAGCCAGCAGTTTCCCAGCGTGCGAGTGGAATGCCCGCAAAGCCTGGAGGTACTGCATGTTTCCAAAGAATTTCCCTGTTATACTAGGCTTCCAGCACTTCGGATGGCATTTATCTAAGGCGTATTTAACTTATCAAGTACGGAGCACTCCATGCAGAGTACTCCGTAGGGTGTTGACTGGTACTCCATTTATCCGCTAGATAAATTTATTCATTTTAGCAAAGTGTAAGAGAATCGCGTCACGTACGGTAATGTTTTCCAGTCTGCCAAGCATCGGATCACGTGTTTCAGCGACTGATAATCTCCTGCCCATCCAGCTTTATCCGGAGATCACATCAAGCACTATTTGAGCTTCAATTCCATCGAAGATGGCAGCTCGACTATTCCGTCCAGGTGGACGGTGTTTTTCTTGCTGGAATTCTCTTGTTTCCGAACGATCAGGAGTGCTTTCACACTCGAAAGTTTACCAGCGATGTTTCTCGCAGCAGTCGACGGGCCATACAGCTGCTGCAGCATATAATTCTCCAGAGTCAAGACGAAAAAATGCCACGACATTGTCAGTATGACATTCTCTATTGTGCAATAGCAGTGACTGACGACATGCAGATACTACACTCTCAGTGTCATTGTCGGCACCGTAGCGTTGGCCTATGGATCAGTGCCGCTTTATAAGATGGTCGGTGTCTCCTCAAGACTCATTGGACAGCACCGGACCCAAGACTAACGTCGATCTGTCGGTTTAGATTTGCCAACAAATCGGATGGAACGGTCAGCCGGTCACCGCACATAAGGGCGGCACTGGTGACACCGCCTCTCGCTTGACGCCCGTGACGGAGTCGCGACGAATCCGCGTGACGTTCAATGGATCCGTGTCCGATGTTTTGCCGTGGAAGTTCGTCCCTCAACAGCGGGAAGTCCGTGTACTGCCTGGTGAAACCGCCTTGGCCTTTTACACAGCAACCAACAAGGGTCCCAACGATATCATCGGGGTTGCAACATACAGTGTGACGCCGGCCCAGGTTGCACCGTACTTTAGCAAGATTCAGTGCTTTTGCTTTGAAGAGCAAAAACTCAATGCTGGGGAATCGGTTGACATGCCGGTTTTCTTTTTCATTGATCCCGATTTTGCCAAGGATCCGGCCATGAAGAACATTGATACCATTACGCTCTCATACACATTCTTCAGTAAGTTCTTTGCTACTCTCAACGTGGTGCACCTACTGACGACTGTGTAGAAGCGCGATATGACGATAAAGGGGTCTTGCGGCCTACTCCATCCTGATTTTCTCCGAACAGAAAATACTCCTCTACGTGTATAAAATCTGTACAATATCATCATCTATGAATAGCGCATTGCATTTGCGACATGAACGTACATATATATACCAGATGTCCAATGCATCACTATACATCGCTGCTCAAATTACGTTGGTCATTCGGCTCTGCAATAGCAGAGGTTAATATCAAATTAGATCTGCCACTGAGGGGGCTCCATGTTTAGCGCCAGGCGTCACTTTCTTCCGAAACCGCAGCATGGAGAAGCAGATTTGACGGATGCTGACTGATTCGATAAGGTGTGGTCGAACTGCACGCAGGGACAGGGTCTCGTGGTTGTCTGAAATATTGACATACCATGGAACCCCGGTAACCACAGCAACCCAAACGTCCCATCTGGCGTTCTCGATGTACATAACAGCCACTCCAGTTCCATCTTGGTGTCGGGAGAGACGGAAGTCTGGCTACGTGGGAAATGCGAGCCTAAACCTGGCCTCTTCTGTACAGCTGCCGCCTTCTTTGATCATACCTCCCTAGCAGAAGACGTCAAAGATGCTGGCCTTCCGCTGCCATGATAGGTAGAGAAAACCAATCGATCAACCTCACTGTTCAAGCTCTTCACTGATAACTATATCACGTGACAGATTCTACCCTATTCAGCCCTAAGTGACGTGCTCGTTTGAGTCGAGATCTAGGTTTCATGAGTCACTCTGCGCAAAGCACAGATCCCTCGGGTGTCGACAAGAGGTATTGTCGAGTACGCATGAATATTGTCTCGCAACGTGAGCGACGAATTTGTGAGGAGAGAATAGTAATCAAGCTGAGGTTTACCTGATCGAGTATTCGGGTTAGGGCTTTGAGACGAATAAAGCCCCAAATTTCTGTCTATTCCCGTCTATTTGGCACCCCTTTAGGTTCCACAGGCATGCTCAAGTTGATGATAAGTAGCGATTGAATCCCTGGATGATCAACGCGAACTTTGAAGCTCTGATTTGCTCAGTTTGGCCATCTAGACCATGTGCGGGAGTTTAGAAGTCAATCATTTGTATTTCTGGCACCGTGTAAATTTCTTCTGCAACAAAACTTCATCGTCATTTACTAAGCTCTTGTGAGAAAGCATGGCATGCCTAAGGAGATAACTGGGTTAGTGGCTTACTCTAAACCTTCCATCTCGTGATGTAGCTGACGACATCCTCCGATAGGATCTGCAATTGTATACAAAGGTGTGATTCTGGATCAGGTCGCAGTAATTGCCTCGACGGAAAATTTCTATATCTCACGAACGTATTCGTTCGCTTTTGCGAACAATGCCATTCTTGTTCGACGCTGAGAGCTAGAGCTCTTTGCAATGGTCCTTGAATGGACAACAAAGCATTGGTCAATGAGAATGGAATTGAGAATAAAGAGTTGAATGTGACCAATCTAAGTAACTGAGTAATCCTTCGTTTCTCAATCTCAGCGCTTTGTTCAATGAGAATGAGGGCATATTCCGAATTAATCAGAATTCTCGAATCTGCTTTCTCAAAGGTATATAAATCTGTTCACCCTCAAAGCAATCATCGCCTTTCCAACGCACACTCGCTTCAAGGGAATTCAATCTTCAATAATCAATCGACTCCCTGAGCAACCATCTTACAACTAAAATGCCATCTTCAGCTGCTAGCCAACGATCCTCATCTTCTGCAAAGAGCGGCAGCAGTAATGACAGGGCCTTGACTAAACAAGACCGGTCTCGAGAGCGGAGCGAAGAAGACCAAAAATCGGTATCCAGTTCGATTGCCTCGAAGAATGATTTTGACAACCAAGAGACTTGGGACGCAGCATTGAATGCCGATGAGGAGTTGAATGATGAAGAGGGATACTACTGCGAGAACGACCCCGTATATGAATCGGGTAAAGATTCTCGTCAACACCGCCGTCATTCAGGAAAAGACGCTAACGCATCATCGCGTGGTAAACCATCAAAAGCTCATGAAAATAGCAGCTCTGCTCGCGGCGGAAATAAAAGTAAGCCCGGATATGTTCAAGTCCGCCTACCAGGCGATCGGTGGCTGATGCCATGGAAAATGGGCTTCCTCGATCGTGAAACAGGGGATATCTTCGAGATTAACGTGGCAACGAAAAAGAAGAAGACTATTAAGAAAGGAAACCTACGTCCCTAGAATCACCTTGAGCCTACGTTTGCCGAGGATCGTGTGGGTGGAAGTCTCCTGCCAGAAATGGGATACTGATTTTCGCGATTAGATTGACATTGGCCGCAAATATTTTCTACTGTACTGAGAAAAACCATGGCTTCCCTCCTTTTACAATAATCACCATAACTGAATATCGTCTCAAGCTTAATAAGAGACCCAGTCAAAACCAGCATTTAACGAGCAGCGCGGTAGTATCGGACCATACGTTGGCACGCCAGCGCACATATGTAGGTATCTCCTCATCTGAGCGGCAATTACTCAGAGCATTGGAGGAGTTTGTCCTAATTCAGCTCTAATCGCCCACGCTGATGCGCTTTCTGCAACGAAACACAGAGCGACAAAACTCGTATGTGCCCTGAGATTGTTCACGAGCCCACGCCAAAATGCGGTTTGTAAAAGATGATAAGAGGCCGTAATGGGCTGCTCCATGTTCTGGATGATGTATTGACCAACTTCTCGGCCATGAGTACTAGTCAGAGAGATGGTTGATAGAGAATTCGCGAAGAGTAGCGTTGCGAGATGGCAACTTTCAAGGGACCATTAAAGTGGCGTAAGCTAAGCTACATTATAGCAATGCTAAACTATATATGATTAGTAAACTACCAAAATAAGTATTCTCGCGTCCGAGGGATTAAATTGTAGGTGACATTTAAGGTGCCAAGACACTGTGTGCACAGGGACAGTCAATGCACAGTTTTTAGTCTCGTTTTTTTCGAAACTATTTTACGTCTTGTAACACGTAATACTTCCACCATCTCCTGTTCATTACCGCTTCATACCAACTTGTCCCTTTCAAGCTTTGAATAATTCGACCGATAGTTTGGGAAATGGTGAACGAATCTGATCTTTCTGCGGCTCTTGCGGAGCTCTCTAGT
>NW_027192363.1:14917-122228 GCF_041956635.1 Thermomyces lanuginosus | reverse complement strand
CCAAGCTAGGGGCAGGAATGTGCACGGACCACTTCTTAATTGCGGCCATGATGCGCGTTCTACGCGTCGTCAGAAGCCAACGAGATAATACAGTCGACGGATCCAAGCACGCGGCTCGTCTCAAGTCGCACCCAGAACAGGACTGCATCATGGCACTTCTTGTGGATAAATTGCGTCCGAAGACGCTTGACTCACTTACTTTCCACCCCGAATTGTCGGCACGATTGAAATCACTGGTGAGTTTTGGAGCACTACGAGCGAACACACTGAAAGCTAACGGGGAATTCCTCCAGGCGCAAAGCGGTGATTTCCCCCATCTACTGGTTTACGGACCGTCGGGTGCTGGAAAGAAAACACGCATCATCGCGACACTCAAGGAGTTGTACGGGCCTGGTGTGGAGAAGATCAAGATCGATGCGCGCGTATTCCAAACCACAAGCAATCGCAAACTAGAATTCAACATCGTGGCCTCGGTCTACCACTTGGAAATTACCCCAGCAGATGTCGGCAATTATGACCGCGTCGTGGTGCAGGAGCTACTCAAGGAAGTTGCGCAGACGCAGCAGGTCGATCAATCGGCCAAGCAGCGCTTCAAAGTTGTCGTGATCAACGAGGCGGACCATCTCACCCGTGATGCGCAAGCTGCTCTTCGACGAACGATGGAGAAATATAGTCCGAATCTACGACTGATTCTACTGGCGAACAGTACTTCGAATATCATCGCTCCGATCCGCTCGCGGACGCTGCTGGTCAGGGTTGCCGCGCCGACGGAGGAGGAGATCTGCTCGGTATTAAAGTCGGCGGCAGCCAAGGAGGGCTGGACATCGTCAGATGAATTGAATATGCGCATCGCGAAGGAGAGTGGTCGGAACCTGAGACGAGCATTGCTTATGTTCGAGGCAATCTACGCGCAAAAGTGTGTTCCCGTGAGGAAAAGTGATTATTGGCATTACTGATGCGAATTTCTGCTGAGCAGTGAGAAAGTCACCGGACAAACAGCGATTCCACCACCAGACTGGGAAGCGCTCATCTCCGTCACGGCTGATGAAATCCTAGCCGAGCGCTCGCCCGCCCGGCTACTGCAAGTGCGAGCGCGACTTTATGATTTGTTGACGCACTGCATACCACCGACTACCATCCTCAAAGTAGGAGCTCACATCTAATATTGAATTGATCATTGAACGGATCTGTTGACTCGCCCGCAGACATTAACATTCAAACTCATTCCCAAAGTCGATGATGCTTTGAAACCAGAAATTATCAAATGGTCTGCTTTCTATGAACATCGTCTGAAACTCGGAAGTGTAAGTGCAATTCCTTCTTTTCGGTCTGGATCCCGTAAGTGATGATCTCTGACACTGGTTCAGAAAGTGATCTTCCATCTTGAGGCGTTTGTGGCCAAGTTTATGCGGATATACGAAGGGTATGTCTCTTGCAATAACACTGAACGATCTAACTCAAGCTGATGAATTGCAACCAGGTACTTGATGGGTATGGAATTCTGATCTTATTGAGAATGGATTCATCTGGCATCGCTCCAAGAATGATGACGTACGATATGATCATCTTGTAGAATAGAACAGGCTTAATTCATCAAATTTCAGTAACATTGTCGTCGAAATTGAAACGAGTCAATGCTCGTGATGAGAGAACCAGGTCTCGATGCGTCGAATCGACCTGTCTATGACATCACCCCCGCCAGAGTTCCATTAAGCCGTCCTATACGGAGTACATACATAAAGCATTCTATCCGATTCAGAGACTTGAACGTCATGGATCTAGCGTGGTGACTATTCAGCTAAAGAAGGAAATATTCACTGTGTACCCTACAAGTGAACAATGGAACCTGGCGGCGAAAGCACACAGTACGGACATTTGCATACTCACGGTGGCTTTTATCTTTAATTGACCAGGTCGCTTCCTAGATACGAGTCGATTCGTACAGTGACGAAAACACCTCCAAGGCAAAAAGGCCAACTAGGTGGTATGATCTGTGGTAGCTGAAGTTGCATACGGAAATCCCAATAAGGACATTGTCATTGCTGACAGGATGACGTTGGCAATTTTTAGTTCACGAGAAGAGTTCCGAGAGTGAAGTGAAAGTTTACTTGCCGGACGATAATGAAATCGCTAGGCAGAGGCAGCAGCAAATGCTGGAGGAGGATGAGAAACTCGCGCAGCAGCTTGGGGGAGGGCGCGACGTTGCTGGCTTAGAGACAGGTGTGCTGCTCCCTACGAAGCTTCAATTTGAATGTGGGAAATCATTGCTAATGGAAACACTCTTATTGTACAGGACAGTCTACAACGGGTGCGCAGCGAACCGACGAGGAAGCCGACAGGACGAGGAGAATTCTGAAATATGGGCCAGGAACGGGAATCGGGGCATAAGCGTGGAGTTCGACATCATGACGCTGGAGCTGTGCTTGTGGAGGACGAGGTCTGTTGCGTTTGCGCCTGGTTTTCGCTGCCCTCCGGTTTGCGCAGTGGAACAGCTCGTCGTGGTTTCTTCAGGCTCTCAAGTGTAACCCCGTTCTCTAATTTCGTGATCCCGACAACAGGCGGGTCGCCCTTTTTGACAAACTCCCACAACCCTGTACAAATATCAATAAGCGCCGATATAGTGAAGCTCTTATTCCAAAAGAAACATACCAGGCAATTTATGCCCCGCTAGTCGGAATGCCTCCCGCGCAACTTTCTCGTGGAAATCCCCCTTAAGTTCAAAAACAACCCGACTCACGGGAACTCGCGCCGCCCAGTAGTCGAATTTTCCTTTACCCTTACCCATTCGCATTTCGTTACCGGAGGTGTAAACGCCGATGTTGGCGCTGACTCGGGTGTACAGCTTATACTTCAGCCCTCGGAGTCGTCGGCGAATCGTTTCCTCTCCTAGCTTGAGCTGCTTTGCGGATATTCGTCGGTCATGATCTTTCAATCGGAGGCCGTAGTCACCCCAGACTACCGTTGTCCCGCGGGTAGAACCTCCCGTGTGCATTTTCGGCCGGCCCTTGGGTGACTTGGATTTCTCCATGTACTTTGGCTGGAGCCAGTCCATGGCTATGCGCGTTGTTGAAAAACATCGTTTGAAAAGGCACAGTGAGGAAGTGATCGGTGACGAATCTGTAGAAACATCATCGGGTTAGCAGGACGAGATTAACATGAAATCCCAATCCTCACGTACAGATGGGCCGCGCGAGGCCCAATTGCGGTTTACCAAACATCCTGGCCCCGTAGAGTCTCAATTGAACAGGGCCAGAGTTTCCTCCTTCAACTTGATGAAATGACTGGCCAAGGGCAGGTCCGGGGCCCTCCAATTCATCGATCGTCCGGGATCTTTTTCTCAGACCCAGCTCCGAGTCGGCCAAAAAGATGATCGCCTCGGTCACGTGAGAACACGAGCAGGTTTGATTACATAATCATAGGCGTCATTGTCTCGCGCGACAGCGCGTCTTCACACGCGCCTCAGACGACGTCGCTGGACGGCTAGACGTCAAGTTGCTGTCCGGATTATTCGTTGTCTCTCACTGTCAATCTTTTTAGAAGAGCTGATAGAAGAATGCCGGACATTAGGAGTTTCTTCGGGCCGAAAGGCTCCCAGAGCTCCCAAGGGGCTCCGACTCAGAAGAAACCAGCAGCAAAGGAGGTACGTTCAACCAGCTGAAATTGCCATTCGACGTTTGCGAGTTGATTTATACTTGATTCATTCATAAAATGCAATTCTTACGATTCACAGACTAACGTCTATACAGGATTCTTCCTCTTCCCGGAAGCGACGTGAGTGAGAGCACCAGGATTCGTCGTTGCCGCTCTGACGCAGGCGACAGGTAACAGGAAAGTAGTCAATGACAGCGATGAGGAGGAAGAAACTACGCCTCGGAAAATGCCAACACCTATAAAGACAACCAAGCCTCAGTCTGTTCCCATCGGCCGTGAAAAGTGGCTCATGCAGCTGACTGGCCCCTAGCAAAGACGAAGTGAAAGGAGAGCCGACTACCGCATCTGCTTATTTTGCAAGTAGTAAAAAGAAACAGTCTCAACCACAGAAGCAAACGGCGGACAAGCCGATTGCCGATACGGCCGCCAATGGACGTTCTGAAAAGACGGAGTCGACGCCTGCTGCCGCGAAGCAAAGCACTCCAGAAGTTTCCAAGACCAGGACTGTGCTGGATGATGATGATGAGTTTGAAGACGACGATATCTTTGCAGCAGATTTCAAAAATAGTAAAGGTGATGATGACTATGTCGAAGAAAATGATGGCAGTGACTCCGATGAGATCCTCGTCAAACCTGCGAGAGCAGCAGCCCGGAAGAAGGGCAAGTTGGACGTTTCGGATAGCGACGAGGAGATGAAAGATGTCGCTTCTGAAGCCAGTCAAGCGAAGAAGCGCAAGTCGGACGCGGTCCTTGACCGAGATGATGAAGAGAAGCCGTCCCAGCGCAGCAAGCCCGCACCGAAGAAGCAAAAGGCGAGCCCGAAGAAGAAGGAACAGGCAGAGTCTCGAGAGATACAGGAAATTTACGATAGCATCCCAACAGTGAGGCCACCAACACCTCCACCACCGGATTCGGAGAAGCGAAAGTTCCAATTTGGCGCTCAAAGGTCTCGGACCCCACCGGCTGCAGGCACCAAAGAAATCCCAGTTGGCGCAGAGAACTGTCTGGCTGGACTCTCGTTTGTCTTCACTGGGGTACTGGACACGTTGGGCCGGGAGGAGGGTCAGAACCTAGTAAAACGCTACGGTGGTAAAGTCACATCAGCACCCAGTTCAAAGACTAGCTATGTTGTTCTCGGACATGATGCGGGCCCAAAGAAGCTTGAGACTATCAAAGCCAAAGGGATCAAAACAATCAACGAGGATGGCCTGTTCGAGCTGATTCGACGGCTCCCTGCCAATGGAGGGAACAGTAAAGCGGCCAGCCAATATGAAACGAAGAAGAAAGCTGAGGAGGCGAAAGTTCGCGCCATGGCGGCAGAGATGGAACAGGAGGAGAAGAGACGGAAGGAAGAGCAAGAAAAAGCTGCCCGTGCTAGCGGAACAACCCAAGGCTCACAGCCTGCAGCCGGTCAGCAGTCCTCCAAGACGGACGATCGTTTGTGGACGACCAAGTATGCACCTACGTCTTTGAACATGCTCTGTGGCAACAAGACACAAGTCGAAAAACTTCAGACATGGCTACGCAACTGGCGACGAAGCGCAAAGGCCAATTTCAAGCTCCCTGGAAAGGACGGATCGGGTCTCTATCGTGCCGTTATGATTCATGGCCCACCAGGCATTGGTAAGACCACAGCGGCCCATCTCATCGCTCGGTTAGAAGGATATGATGTAGTCGAAGCCAATGCGAGCGATACGAGAAATAAGAAGCTGCTGGAAGAGGGACTTACCGGTGTTTTGGACACGACATCTATTCAGGGCTACTTCTCCGGAGCAGGAAAACGGGTTGACCCCGAGAAGAAGAAGCTGGTGCTGATTATGGATGAAGTCGACGGGATGTCTGCCGGAGACCGGGGTGGTGTAGGCGCGCTTGCTTCCGTGGCAAAGAAAACCCAGATCCCTCTCATCCTGATCTGCAACGATCGAAGACTGCCGAAAATGAAACCATTTGATCACATTGTCTATGAACTTCCCTTCAGGCGACCCACACCGGACCAGATTCGTGCGCGATTGACTACTATCTGCTACAGGGAGGGCTTGAAGATCCCCCCACCAGTGCTCGACAGCCTAATCGAGGGCACAGGTTCTGATATTCGACAGGTCATCAACATGCTGTCGACTGTCAAGCTCGACCAGAATACTTTGGATTTTGACCAAGGAAAAGAACTATCAAAGGCATGGGAGAAACATATTATTCTGAAGCCGTGGGATATCGTTGGCCAAATTTTGAGTCCGCAGATGTTCTCACCCAGCTCGAAGTCGACCCTGAACGATAAGATCGAGCTCTATTTCAACGACCACGAATTCAGCTATCTGATGCTTCAAGAGAACTACCTGCGAACAAACCCGACTCGGGCGAATGGATACTCGGGGCGGGAGCGAACCTTGAAGCTCCTGGAGCTTGCAGACAATGCCGCATCTAGTATCAGTGATGGTGATCTGGTTGATCGGATGATCCACGGCAGTCAACAGCAATGGAGCCTCATGCCGACCCATGCTGCCTTCAGTTTTGTCCGGCCCGCCAGCTTCATGGCTGGCAACATGACAGAACGGCCAGCTTTCACCAGCTGGCTGGGGCAGAACAGCAAGCAAGGTAAGAATCTCTGCCTCCCCTAAGTATTGAAACTCATTTAGCTAATCCCACTGCAGGTAAACTCGGTCGATACGTGAAAGAAATCCAAGGACACATGAGGCTTCGCACCGCGGCCGACCGGGATGAGATTCGTCAGCAATACCTGCCTGTCCTCTGGACCAAGCTCATCCAGAGATTGATGGACGAAGGCAAGGACGCTGTGGACGAGGTGATCGATCTTATGGACAACTATTTCCTTACACGCGACGACTGGGACGCCATGGTTGAGCTTGGTCTGGGTCCAATGAACGAGAGCAGAGTCAAACTCGACACTGCAACCAAGGCCACTTTCACCCGCCTGTATAACCAGCGATCGCATCCTCTTCCATTCATGAAAGCCAGCAACGTCGTCGCTCCAAAGGGAGCAAAGGTCAAGCCTGACCTTGAGGACGTGATTGATGAATCGGACGAAGATGAGGTCCTTGGCGAGGAATCCAAGGAAGAGGGGCTCGATGACGAGGAAGAACTCGACCTGAAGAAAGACAAATACGTTAAGATGCCCAAGAAGCCCGCCGCCGGCAAATCTGCAAGCGGAAAGGCAAACGGCAAGGGGAAGGGAAAGGGTAAGAAGAAAGCGAACAAAGGCAAAAACGCCGACGAGGAAGAAGAAGATGATGACGACTTCATTGTCGATGACGAGGATGAGACGCCTCAGAAGGGGCGGAAGGGCAAAGGGAAGGCGCGAGCTAAATAATCGGCTGGACCAAATGAGTTCGGGTTCTGGTCTTTGATGCTGTACGATTCCTAAGGTTAATGTATATGAGGTACCTCTTTAGAGCAGCGTCTTGGAATGGTTCAAGTTTGGATATCAAGTATTAGTGCAATAAATCTTGTTCAAATACGAGTATGGCGACCGAACCCAAGATCCCGTACGCGACGTTCTCTGAAAGTTGCCCGCCTGACTCTATCTATCATTCCTTCGTGCCTGACTAGCACCTTTCCGCGCGGCGAGCACAAAAGGGCATACACCATATACAAACCGCTAATCACGCACTGACCCTACAAATGGCTACAAAGTCGAGTGTAAAGCTGGAAACGGTGAGCGTGCTGGTACATATGTGGAATGGTTCGCGGCTCAGGGAGCATTTTGGGGACGCTCATTGGCTAACAAACGCTAAGCTAAATCTAATAACACCTCCAAATCAGGATAAGAGTATCTTTTAAAAGGGGTTAGGCCTACTCCAGACCGTCCCCAAATAGTAATGACAACCTGATTTGGTAAGTGACTTATCGTCAATTGATCCGCGTTAAAGCCTCTTGATGAGTCTCCGCGCTCCAAGGTGATTCTGTTCCAGGCTAATTTGGTCCTGGGTTGAACTTTGTTTTCTTGAGCGATTCGCCGATTGTGGCAGTGACCGGTTTATTCCTTCATTCTCTTGTGACAGGCTGGCCCTGATCCAGAGAACGCATCCACTTCGCGGTTATCGGAAGCCCCCGCAACGGTCCCTTGCGCGTGAACCTGTTCGTCGGTTGCCATGTCCATGTTAGCCTAGATAAAGCACCAGAACGCTCTCTTCGGTAACAGAATAGCAGAACTCCGCTTCGGCTGGCGGCGGAAGAATCGCGACACAGAGGCGAGATGTCGTTACTTCAGAACGAGGAGTAATGCCTGCCGTTCTCAACTTGTAGCTCGGGATTGGAGCTAACGGTGGCCCAGTTTCACCATCTGGCAGTTACGCACTTCCTACCTTTCTAACATCAAGGATGGCATCGGAGATCGGTTGATCAACGTCAACAACTCGCTCCTCAACATCCCCGGCTTCCGTGCCGCGGGCTGGTCGCCCGCGCTCTTGCAGGGAGCCGGCCACGAAGGCTCTCAGATCAAGCGCACGTATTCACCGCCCATCCCGACTACAGCGACGGTTGCATCGGAATATTATCGCTTTGCGCGACATGCGGCTGGCGGAGATGGTGACAATGATGGCGTTGGGGCGGCCGAGGATGGGGAGGAAGACGAGGGTGGTATGGTGACTGGAGGTGGGGGAGGCACATTTGCGTTCGGTAACCGAAAGCGAGGCGCGAAAAAGAATCGTCGACGAGGACGTCAACAAAATGATTCAGAGAGGCGCGAGGCTGAGGACGACGACAGCAGTGATCTGAGTGATGAGAGTGAGGAGGAAGAGGACATGAGGAGGTTAGTGTGGACTGCGTACGAATGCGAAGGCATATATTGACCCTAAGCCAGAGAGGCGCAAAGTATCAAGTTTACAAAAGTGCCGGTGCGGACGCGGGCCGGATCGTCACCTATACGAAGCTCTCGTGATCGGGGTGGACCGGAAGTGACAGTGACGACGCCTTCAGTGGATCAGCAGTATAGACGAAGCTCAGTTGGGGTCTTGGAGAGGAGTACTAGTCAACGGCCTAGAGGCGATACTCTGACAAGCAGCGACATGTCAGAGAACGAGAATGCCCGTGCGTTCAGGAAACGCCAGATTCAGTTCTCGAACGAGCATCAGGTCATTGAGGAACCGCATGATCTGGAGGATGCGGCAGATATTAACGAGCCGGGCGAATTGAATCCGACCGAAGAGAATGATCAAGATCAAGACCAGGATCAGGATGGGGACTTTGCTCCCGAGTCACCGGACTCCGTACTGTCGTCAGATTTCGGCGCTACTGCTGGATCGACGTCGTTATTAGCGGAGGTGGACATGAACGGGACCTTGGATTCATCCCCCGTTGTGACTCATAAACTGCCCAATGCTGGGGGATCTCATCAAGCTTCACCGAAGAAGCCGAAGACGGCCACACCGGCGTTGCAGGACCTGCCACCACCCCGGCCTATTAGCAGTGTGCAGCCCATTAGCTTGTTGACCAAAGAGCTCAAGGCTCAGAACAAAGTTCTCAGTCACCCGCTGGAGAAATTCGCTCCCCTTTGGGCTGGCGACTCAGATATGGCTCTCCAGATTAAAATCTATGTGCCCTGGTCGGAGAAACCAGACGAGCCATTTGACCTGCCCATGTTTCGGGAGTTCAAGGATGACGATCGCCTTACCTTGGCTACCGTGTCTGAGGCCATTGGACTCAGCCTGTGGCGGTATATGAAGCTAGAAAGAAAACCTGCTATCGAGCCGAGCAAAAACACGGTCAATCACTGGACGCTGCGCATGGTCGACGATGGGGAAGTTGAATACGACTTTCCGCCTCTGGGCCGGAACCTGCCGTTGGTCGACTTCACCTCCAACAATAATCGAGCCGCAGCGGTCCGTGGCCGTTTTCGAGGTAAAAAATACGACGAATTTGCTTTGATTCCAGCAACACAGGCAGAGTACGAGGAGAACGCACGATTATATCCAAAGTATAACCTAGAGTCTGCAAACGAGTCTTCGGCTGGCGGAGGGCAACAACAACAGCAGCAGCAACAACAGCAGCAGACGAAACCTGCTCCCAGTCGGGTGTACCCGATCCTTCAACAACCATTCTCGTCGGCGCTTAACGATGCCTCGTTGACGCCTGCGGATCGGCCGGCGGTTCCCGCAAATCATGCCACGCCCCGAGTCGGCGTTTCCAAGACCTTGAAGGTGCGGTTCGTCAGCCCGGATGGCGCCAGCCAGACGACGACCGTCAACACAGCGACCGACACCTACATTGCAGAGATCCTCGATTCGGTGTGCAAGCGCTGGGGTCTTGACAAAGGTCAATACATCCTCAAGGTGATGGGATCGAATACGATTGCGCCACTTGATCGCACTGTCGAAGCGCTGGGCTCGGTCAGTGACCTGGAGGTGATCCGCCGCCGGTTCGGAGCGGGAGTTCTTGCCGTCACGGGCTCGCCGGGAAGCGCTTCGCCGAACACGCCGCTTGAAATCGACCAGTCGAACCAGGGTTCGTCCAAGAAAGGGAAGAAGGGCCAGCGGATGCTACACCCGCTGGCACAAACGCAGAAGATGGACTTTTTGGGAGGGTACTACCGGCGCTACTACGTGTACCGCAAGCAGTCCATGTCATTTACCACATCAAACCCCAAAGTGCTCGTTCTGGACAACGACTACCTGCACATCATGCCGGGGGATTCGGGCAAAGGCATGTTTGATAGCTCCGGGAAGACGCGATCGATTAGCTTCAACGATATCATCGGTAGCAAGGTCAGCCGTCGCCACCCCAAGACCTTCCGGGTGGTGGTCCTGCGCGGCTCGGAGGCGAGTGAGCAGAAGCGGTACGACTTTGAGGCGCGGAACGAGGCCGAAGCCGCGGAAATTGTGGAGGAGATCAAGAAGAACATGGAGCATTATCGTGTGT
This sequence comes from Thermomyces lanuginosus, assembly GCF_041956635.1. NCBI lineage: Eukaryota > Fungi > Ascomycota > Eurotiomycetes > Eurotiales > Trichocomaceae > Thermomyces > Thermomyces lanuginosus. The sequence goes on along the minus strand of NW_027192363.1, from coordinate 111,707 downwards.
GATGCCGAGCTGATTTGTACTATATTAGTTCTTGCAGGATGTCAAGACTTTCGTCCTGGTGTACGGGTTATCTGGCGTTTGAGGTTGAACTGCATGACTGCGGACGGCTGTCTCTTATCTACTGCGAGTGCATGGACACTATGTGTACTATTTTTCATTCCCTACTGCATTCGAAAAGCTCCTCTACGAGTAGGTCCTGTCTTTGCGTCTTCTACGTATCACGTGAAACTATGCCTTATTGCCTGAATTTCCAGGAAGCAAGGCACCAACCCTCTTAATGAGTGGTACGGTGACCTCATTCATGACTTCAACCACCCATCATTTGAGAAAAGTACATCTCCAAGAGGAGGACGAGAATCAATTGTATCAGGAGATCCCGAAGAGCAGTTTATGGCCGACTATATGACATCAGGAGACACCATCAACGTCCAAATTCCAAGAATAGACCAGAAGATTGTACCTCAGTTAGCGTTGTAACGGCCCCCAAACACCCGTCATCGCATCCCCCGCAGATAGCCATCAAGCTCGAAGTACATTAACCCGAGATTTGGCCCTGTTTCGAGTCATTGCTGTCACTATCTCTCCGTTGGTATACAATATTATCCTTGATCAGCTGCCACCGATTAATATCAACAACATAGATTTGAAATTGAACCCCGCCGCCCTCATCCGGCGATAAACGTCAGCATTGCCAGGATCTCCGCCGCGCCTAAGGGACACCCCCCCCCCCCGGTAACGGCAACGATTAACGAATCCGTCCCCGCGCGGAATCTCGCGAGCTCCCTGATGTACAAGAGGGCGAAGAGGAAGTCGTTGGCGATTTGTCGATTTCAAGACCTGGTTGCATAAATATCTCTTGCGCCGCGAATTCGCGTGCGGTACGATTTTCCCGAATTGCCTCGTTCTTATCCTGTTGTTGGGTGCCCCCCTTTCAGACTTCGGAGAAAGTCTGAAACTCCCGGCCCCTCCACCCTCTCTGAGCTTTCTCCATGCCGCACTTTGGGGGACTGCTGAGAAAGAGAAAAACCCACTCGACCGGCTCGAGTAAGGACCATCCGACATCGCCGACCGTTGCCGCGCCACAGGATCACCACCACCATCCCGAGGAGCAAAATCAAGCCGACGAGAATACTGGCAACGACAAATCCCAGTCCGCCCCGGATGAAAGCAGCCGCGCAATTCCCTCGGAGGACCATATGAGTTCCGCGGCCACGCAGCACTCCGCGCATCAATCTCCCCCCGCCGCTGCCGCTGCCGCTGCTCCCGCTCATCACTCCCACCCGGCGGAGCAGTCGTCGCAAGCGCAGGATGCGGAAATGAATATCGATGCTGGTGCCGGTGCAGGCACCGTGCACAATGCGGTCGCTCCGCCGCAGACTCACCACCAGCCGCTGCATCAGCAAGGACTCTCCAAGGCCGAGCAGGAGCTGCGGCACCAGCAACAGACGCAGATGCGGCAGACGAAAGGCAAGTACTCGCTGGACGACTTTATCCTGCAGCGGACGTTGGGCACGGGCAGCTTCGGACGGGTGCATTTGGTGCAGTCGCGACATAACAATCGGTTCTACGCCATGAAGGTGCTGAAGAAGGCGCAGGTCGTCAAAATGAAGCAGGTCGAGCACACCAATGATGAGAGGCGCATGCTGCAACGTGTCAAGCATCCGTTCCTGGTTACTCTATGGGGTACATTCCAGGACTCGAAGAACTTGTACATGGTGATGGATTTCGTTGAGGGTGGCGAGTTGTTCAGTTTGCTTCGGAAGTCTCAAGTATGATGATTCCCACCTGAAGCGGTTTGGTGGCATCGTTGCTCACATTTGGCAGCGGTTTCCTAACGCTGTCGCCAAATTCTACGCGGCCGAAGTCACGCTCGCGTTGGAATACTTGCATTCGCAGCATATTATCTACCGAGACTTGAAACCGGAGAACCTCCTCCTTGACCGACATGGCCACTTAAAGATCACCGATTTTGGATTTGCGAAGGAAGTCCCCGACATTACTTGGACGCTGTGTGGGACGCCGGACTATCTCGCTCCGGAGGTGGTAGCTTCCAAGGGATATAACAAGTCGGTTGATTGGTATGCTTCCTTTCGTTACAATGATTTGCATACCCAGCTGAGCTAACCAAACCCAGGTGGTCCCTCGGTATTTTGATTTTTGAGATGCTCTGCGGATTCACCCCGTTCTGGGATCCTGGGTCGCCCGTGAAAATCTACGAAAACATCCTGCGCGGCAAGATTAAGTACCCCCAGTACATGCACCCAGACGCCGTCGATCTGCTGTCGCAATTAATCACGCCGGACCTGACCAAGCGGCTGGGAAACTTGCATGGTGGGTCCGAAGATGTCAAGCGCCACCCATGGTTCAGCGAAGTGACCTGGGACCGACTTTTGCGAAAGGATATTGACGCCCCGTATTTGCCGCCGATCCGCCCCGGCCAGGGTGATGCCAGTCTGTTTGATAAATATCCGGAAGAGACGGAGGCATACGGGGTTGAGGGAGAAGATCCGTACGTTTATCCCTTCACAGGCCGAAGCAGACAAATTTGGCTAACGAAGACAGATATGCGCATCTGTTTTCCGAATTCTAGGCGCTGGTTTGGCCCAAGTTCTCAATTGGTTAGGATATCAATATCATTGATGTGACTTGATGAATACTTTTGTTGCACACATCTAGGATCTGATCTATGCATATGAATAATGGGACACGAATTGGAGTCAACAGCAGAATTGGTACCTATAGGGGTACAATATTCCGAGCCTGAATGCCACATACAATCATGCAACTTTGTAAAAATACACGGATCCCCTTAACAACGGACCCAGCCCCTTCCCCAAAGTAAACCCGCTCTATCCATCCATCTTCAATTCAAGCGACGATTATGATCTAGACGACGCGTTTAAAACGCAGCGTTACCACCCAATTTCTTCTGCTCTTCTGTCACCCGGTTGAGATAGGCCTTGCTGGTGGCATTCCACATGGAAATGTACTTCTCCATGCACGCCGACAAACACGACGACTCGGCCGACGAAAGACGGTTGCCGGGCGTGGAGATGCAGCGGTCAAAGCAGTTCTCGTTCAGTTTCTACAGAAAAAGATGATCAGCATTTGCTTTTCTTCGGAGCGCCTGTTTCTTGTAAAAGGAATTCTTATCGTACAGCGACAAGTGCTCGCGCATTCGTCACGGCGGCCTCGGTCTGAACTTGCTTGAGCAGAGCATTCTTGATCTCGGCGGAGGATTGCTGCTCCGGCGTCTCGGATGAGGACGACGACGAGGAGGAACCGAAAAGGGCCATGGTGCGTTTATTATTTTTTGGCTTTTCCTCCTCTTGTTTGTTCTTCGAAATTCCCTGTCTTGCGCGGTATCAATTCCAGAGAGAAAACTGAATGTAATCAGCCGTTCCAGACCGTTGATGCTGAAGATCTCTGCTGCCTGTGGCTGGTGCAGTGCTGAGCCACATTTAGGTAGGCAGGCTTTGCGCTTTGCCAAATATGGTGTATGGAATTACGTCCCCAGCCGGGGTCCAAATCGCCGATCTATTAAGACACCTTGCACTTCGCGCTGCTTCGCTGCAGTTCTCACGACGTCTGTGCCATTCTCTTTCATTGCATACGGTGTGATGGCAGGGCATTGCTGTGCGTCCTGGTGACAAGCTCTGCGACTGTTTTTTTATTTCGACACCGCCATTGATTGTTTTCCTTTTCCGTGTTTAACCTATCCAGTCCGTCGCTTGATTACCTCTGACATAACAACGGCTGAATTGTACCGCGCAACGACGCTGGCCAGCATTCGCTAATTTTCTACTTATTTGATTGATTATTTTCTCTTCGCCGTCAGTCGTTTCGTGCTACGAATTCGAATATCAGGTTACCAATGTGGCTCCCGGTCAAAACACTTTGGGCTGCGGCCCTGTCTCTCTCGTTGTCCACGGTCTATGCTGCAGAGACGGCGCAGGACAATCCGAATATCCGGAGAGTGCCCGTAAGTTTGGAGCTTGAGATCCTGATATAGGCGACCAACTGACCTTCTTTAGCTGCGCACCCATACTCTTGAGTCGGTATGATTGCCCTTGATACTGCGCGGAGCGCCCTATTTGACCATATCAGCCATACCTTGACTCGGACATGCACAGCCGATGGTGGGATTTCGGTGGTGATACCGTGATTCGGACGGATAAGTAAGTGTTGATGTCATCCCAGTGCGAGTAGAGGAACATAGCATGGTTGACTGTGGACACCACCAGGTACATCCGGCTCACGTCCGACCAGCCGTCGCAACAGGGCTGGATCTTTTCCCGCGTTCCATTGACTGCCAGCCACTGGGAGGTGCGTGTGCGATGATTTCAGCGTGAAGGTCGGAAACCTAATTTCTGCCTAGGTGGAAGTCGAGTTTAAGATCCATGGCTCCAACCACCTCTACGGCGATGGTATGGCTATTTGGTTGACGAAGCAGCGCGGTATCCAAGGCCCCGTCTTCGGGTCCACAGATCGATTCGAGGGCCTTGGGATTTTCATTGATACCTACAAGAACAATCGCCCTGGGACATCGTTTCCGTACGTTATGGCCATGTTGGGAGACGGCCAGACGAGCTACGATCATGCACATGATGGACGTGCGACTGAACTTGCTGGATGCTCTGTATTGCCCCCACCATTACAAGCTGCACGTTCTAGAACTAACGTCTACCCACACTAGGCGCGAGGACTCCGCGGAGCATCGGTACCCACCAAGGCCCGCCTCACGTACTTCCAAGATAAATCCCTCTCGCTCGACCTGCAGTGGAAATCCGAAGGCACCTGGACCAACTGCTTCACCCTCACCGCGCCGGAAACCAACTTTGCCATCCCCCCGGTCTCCTACCTCGGCTTCTCCGCCGAGACCGGCGAGGTGCACGACTACCACGACATCATCTCTGTCAAAACGCACAACCTCTACGACACGGGCGGAAGCAACGCGCGCCGGCCGGCCGGCGCGCCTCCGACCGCTAAAGGCCGACCGATGCCGCAGAAGAAGAGCGGTGGTTGGGGCTGGTTCTTCTTCAAGATCATCCTGTTCGTCTTGGTGATTGTCGGCGGCTACTTCGGCTGGACAGTGTATCGGATGCAACGGAGGGGATCAAGGTTTTGATTTTGAGGAGGAGGAGGAGAAAAGTGTTTTCGAGGTGCATATCTCAACGAATGTTTTTCTATCCATTCAATGCATTGTTTCTCGTAGGATATTCGGTTCGTTCCTTCTAATGTTGAAATGAACAATGATGGGGTATCACTTTTAAAAACGAAATCATTGAACCTTGTTCTTCTCTTCATTCCACATGTGGTCCACGATCTGGAATACCTCGGTCACGCTGCGAATCAGGTCCTTGTCGTCTGCCAGGCCCAGCGCGCCGTAGCGATGTACCATTTTATCGGGATGCCAGCGGACACGCTCGGTTTTGAGAACTGACACGAGAGATGATGACTCCTCCTCATTGACCCCCGGTGCATGCTGCATAAATTCGCGCACGGCCTCTCGGGTGATATCCCGTCGTTTACCGGACTGAACCGGCCAGAATGCATGTTTCCGGAACGAGAGAGACTCCCCCTTCGCCTCTTTTTGGGTCACTGCCGCGTTCAAGGCTTCCCATGCCCGCTGATATTCATCCCATACTCGCGCCCACATCTTCTTGCGCCGCCGTTCCTCCCCTCGGCGGAGGCTCTCCTCAACCGCGCGCTCGAACGCCCTGCGTTCCCTTTCCGCCGCTTCTGCCGCGCGCTGTCGTTCCTGTTCTTTTTCCCTCTCTCGCCGCTGTTTCTCCCGGGCTTCCATCATGCCTTCGTGCGTGCGCTCCCACATCTTTGCGCGGACATATGCCGCGTATTCTTCGTCAGTCATCCGTTCCAATGGGCCGCGGCCATCCTCCTCGGATATTTCCTTGGCGTATGTGTGGATGGGCTGACCGTATACGGCCTCCCAGAACGCCGCGCCTTCGTCATCGGCGAGCGCATCGAAAAGAGATTCGCGAAAGGCGGCATTCGGGGAGAGAGGGGGTGGCATGTACGGATCGTTGTCAGGCTCCTTGGTCCCTTCATCTTCGTGTCGCGACTCCTTCCGGCGTTTTCTCCGTCGGTGGTGGTGTCGATGATGGTAATGTTCATCTCCATCTCGATGTCGATGTCTATGTCGATGGTGACGGTCATCTGGATCCTCGCTCCGTCGCGATCGACGGCGCTTGAATCGGAACCGCCCATGGCGGGATTTCGAGTATGCCTCGTCCCATTCTGAGTCCCGGCGGTCGTGGTCTGTCGCTGCGTGGTCGGATGTAGTGCTGCTGCTCCCTTGCGGGGCAGGGGTCGATTCCATGATCACTGCATTGTGCTGCCCAGTAGTTTCTGGATTGAACCTGAAAAGAGAAGAGAAATGACTGGGAAAGTTGACAAGGGGCGATAAGATCTGGTCCGTGCGTAAGATCTACGCTAACAATATTGGGTTTAGTGCCTGATTTCAGTGGCAACCGCCAAGACCAGCATGCCCATCGACGTCAGTGAACACTGCCAACCAGCTCAGAGCAGACAACACCGAGATACTATCACCATGGCCCTCGTCTCGTATTCCGACTCGGAGGGCTCCGACGTGGAGGATCAGCAGGTCGAGATCGTGGAACGTGCGTCGACACCACCTCGAGAAGAGTTCAGTTTCGCACGTAAACCGACAAAATCTACTGCCACCAATGCTCCCAGCCTTGTCGACCGCGGAAACCCTCGCAAGATCCGTGTCGCATTGCCGGAGATCAAACAGGAGACCGAAGATGGCGAGGAGGAAGGTCCCGCGAGGAAGAAGCCGAAGATGAACGGCGGCGGGAGTTTATTCTCTGCTTTCAATTCGATGCTCCCGGCGCCGAAACGAACAGCGAATGCGCAACCGGTAGCGAGCTCGGGAAAGACTTTCAGTTTGAAGACAGGTGCAGCGCCGGGGTTTCAGCGTGATACGAATGGTCCGGAGGTCCGTGATGAGCAGCAAAGCACGGTCCCAAGCGAGAATTTGCGGCCTCCACTGAAGGCAGCCGATACAGTCCAGGGCGAGAAATTGCTCAATGAGGAAAATTACGAGAAGAAGGGTAACGCAATGATGTTCAAGCCACTATCTGTCGCACGGAATCCCCAGAAGAAAAAGAAATCTGCGGCGATGGTTGTGCCGAAAGCGCGAAGTGCCACCGATGGGACGGCGGAGAAATCGGCAGCATCGCAGTCGGCGCCGGCCGTCGAGACGAAAGATGCCCCTGCCCCTGCTCCCGCTCCTGCTCCAGCCAAGCAAAAAGTCAGTCTCTTTTCTTACTCCAGTGCAGATGCAGAGACATCATCACCTGCACTGGGGCCAGAGCCAGAGCCGTCGGCACGGCCATATCAGTCGCTGCTCTACAAGCGTGATGAAGATGAATCTGTCGATAACGATGCGCAACACGAGCAAGAGATCATCGAATCTGAGACGGCGGAGGCATTTTCATCAGCCCAGCCTGCTGTCTCCACAGCAGCTAGCTCATCTGCATCGCAACCCACCCTTGACGCCGTCGCCAGCGACCTGAACCTCTCTCGCTCGGAACGTCGGCAACTATTCGGCCGCAACGCTGATGCGGCCAACGCGCGCATCCTAACCTTTGAGACCGACGCCATGTACGAAGCAAACAAGGAGTTCATCGCGAATGCGGCGGAGGCAGAGGCGGCTCAGAAAGCTCGCCCCGTCCGCGCCATTGCACCAGGGAAGCACTCCCTGCGGCAGCTCGTCCAGGCGGCGACGTCGCAGAAGGAGGCGCTGGAGGAAAGTTTTGCAGCGGGGAAAAGGAACAAGAAGGAGGCTGGATCAAGATATGGGTGGTAGTTTCCATGCTTTTGTTATTGTATTGCAGTTGTTTTTGTATACCCTTCCGCATAACTGGGACGGATAAAAATGGATGGAAATGTCGTGAAACAGTATTTCATAAAAGTCAGGTAGTTACATGCTAGTCATTTGTACAAACACCTGTATTTCCAAACGCCAACCTAATGTATAACGAACAGAAAGCAAAGTACATCATGATGAATCAACAACCTCTGAAAACCACTGCTTCAAAGCCATAGCCAAAACAGACGGCAATTCCCTCACATCCCTTACAAGCAAGTAGTAAGAGAACGGAAAACCTTCAAGATAACTTTTCATCTTCAGCTTCAGCTCCCCTGTACCGTTCGCGTCCGGCTCGAAGCTAGCATGTTTGAGATCGAGGATAGAAGTGCCCTTGGCCGCGCCCGGATCGAGGATGATGAAGACCATCATGATGCGCTCTTCGGCTGCTTGGCGCACCAAGCGACGGATGGTGTCGTGATCCTCGCAGAGACCGTCAGAGATGATGAGTTCGAGCTGCCAGAGGTCTGACGAGGAGCCAGAGGAGGAGCCGGAGCGACGCGCGCGCGCCTCGCGGAACAAGGCAATCGAGTCCTCGACCAGCCGCCGCACATTCGTGCCAGTTTGCTGGTAGCTGAACTGCTGGAAGACCTGCGTGCCAGCCTCGGAGGAGAAGGGCTTGCCGAATTCGTGTGCCACCCGCACATGCTCCTCGTCGCCGAAGCTAACGATGCACAGATCGCCGACTTCTAGCATGCTGAGGCTGCGCGCTACTAGCGCAAGGGTCTCAAAAGCCAGGCGTCCACATCCGCTCTCTTGCATGGATTTGCTGTCGTCCACTGCAAGCATTACCTGGTAGTTCCGCTTCGAGGGGATCGTCCGCCGCATCCAGATCTTGTCTCGTTTGTATTGCGACGCGATGTATGGGATGATCCGCTTGATGTTGAGACGCTTGCCGGTTCGGAAGTCGCCGCGAAGCTTTGTTGCCAGAGTCGGGGCTAGGATCAGCCGGAGCTGTTCCGTCAGTGACAGCGAGAGGTCGTTCGTGGCTGCCTCGTAGCGTGTCCAAAGCTCGCGCGCCTCTTCCGCGGACGTCCGGGGTTCCAAGGACGAGGAGAGATGGATCGCAGCCAGATGCGAGTCGACTTGGTCCAACTGTTCCTCGCTTGTCGGCTCGACTCCGTCGTCGAGACGCGCCGCCTCGCTGATCTTACTGGTGCTTGCAGCGCCCTTGGCTCCCGTCTGTTGTTCGGCATCTCTGCCATCGATGTCCATTTGCGTTTCGTCCAGGCTTGGCTTGTCTTCGGGAGCTTCCTTGTCTTCAGTGACGTCCGGAAGGATTTGATCTTGATCTGCCGCCGGAGGCTCCGATTCAACTCCTTGCCGTTGATCAAAAGCTTTGGCCTGCTCTTCACTGGCCTGACCAAGCGCCTCCGTATCCGCCACGTCGTTCTCGTCCGCAAGATGCTCAAAGTCCGCGTCCGCCATGTCCGTGTCCGGCGGGAGCGCCTGCGAGTCCTCCTTGGTCGACGAGTTCAGGATCTCCCGCTGGCGACGGTGCCACTGCTCCAGCACGTCGCCTAGTTTCTTGAACGCTTGCGACTGAGGATCATCCTGCGTGTCGTCGCTGCGGCCACCCGACGTATCTTTGGCTCGCTCTCGTTGTCCTTCTTCTGCCGCTCCGCTGGGCTGCGTCTCGGCACCAGCCTCAGTCGAGCCGCCTTGCTGCTGGGCGTCGCCCGACTCGCCTTTTTCCTTGTTCTGATCTTGATCGGCGCCCATCCCGCCGGTGACAGCGTCGCTGGGGGCCACTTCCTCTGCGGCTGCGACGTCGTCTTCACGCTGCACGCCTTGCATTTCCTCTGGCTGCTCCGTTGTGTCTTCTTGCACGGCTTCTTCTCCTTCTTGCTCGACTTGCATCCCTTCCTCGTCTTCGCCGGTTTCCGGTTCGTCTTGACCATCTTCCTCCATTGTTGCATCGCCAGCTTCAGAAGCTGAACCTTCATCCATACCCTCCTCCTCCTTCCCATCTTCCGGCTCAGACTGAGGCTCCTCTTGCTTCTGCTCCGCCTCATCGAGAGGATCATCGATATCACTCATGTCATCGTCGATGTCCGACTCTTTGCCCTCTTTATCATCTCCATCCAGCTGGATATCCTCCGGAAGATCGAGCGTCTGCTCCTCCCTGGCATGGGGGTCCGTGACATCCATCTCCGGTTCCATACCAACCGCCTCGGCCTCGTCCTCGGGAGCCTCTTCTTCCTCGTCCCCTTCGTCACCAGCTTCATCGCCCTCTCGGCCTTTGTCCTCAGCGGCTGCAGCTTGATCATCGCCCTTTGTCTTGCCTTTTGCCTCTTGATTCTCCGTGTCTTTCTTCCCTTCATCATGCTCGCCTTCCCAAAGCTTCTCATCCACGGCGTTAGGGTCTAGGTCATCGACGCTGCCCACTTCCTCATCAAGGTCATTTTCGTCCCCTTCTTCCTCTTCTGAACCATCCTCGCCTTCTTCTTCTTCCTCATCACCTCTGTCCTTGTCATACTCGCCGACGAGGTCCTCCTGATCCATATTCACAGCATCTGCAGATTTTTCCATGTCTCCTTCTCCCCTTTCTTGATTCTCTTGCTGCGCCAATTCCGTCAAGTCCTCGTCATCCTCCACATCTTTGCTGATATCCTCGACGCCTTCGCCGTCGCCCAGGCCGGTTCCACTCTCCAGTTTGCCCTCTGCGCCCGCTTCCTCGGCAGACTCCTCGAGAGGGCTGCAGAATCCTTCGGAAGCGACTTGAACGAATGTCTTGGAGAGGATATAGGACATTTTGCAAACTTCGCGATGTAGAGATATGTACCGACGGAACAAATTTTCGGCGATGCTGATGTACTGATTGATGATTGGAAGTTGTCCGGCGAGAATTGCACAGGCCAGCGAGAGCCCAGGCTCGGATGGTCGGAGGTGGGCAAGTCTGTCGAGGACAGCGTTCAGGGAAGTTGAGATCTCTTTCAGGTGGAGCTGCTTGAACGCCTTTGCGAGCCCCGAGTCCGTCACAGCCAACCAATCTTTCTCCTCGATGGATGTCGGCATGGACGACAGCAAGGCCGGCATGCCCTGAAGGGCAACGAGGATCTTGTTCAAGATGGATAGGAACTCTCCATTCAGGGCCTCGACTGCTAGACTGTCCTCCGTGGCCGATGCGGACGCCGCTTTTGCAGGAACATGCGTCCAAGAGACGAGCTGCTCAAGCAAGAAATGGAGGTTGGCTCGCTCCTCCATCAGACGTTGCAGGTCAGACCTCAATTGACCCAAAATGTCCCGGGCCCGCTGCACTACTTCATCGGAGTTTCGCGATGTAATGCCGGCAGGCAACTCTGGCAAGTTTGCCATGTCCTTGTTAAGTTGTACCAACTGATCTTGCCAACCCCGCAGGTCATCAGCCGCGGTAGGGGTGGCAGAGAATCGGGAATGGATATCCAGCACCTCGATCGCCACGCCGAAAATTGGGATGAACTGCGACACGTGCCTTTTTATAGAGTTGACTTGCCCAATTTCCTGCAGGCCATGATCCTGGCGGACGCTCGAAGCATGGCTCCAAAGGGTCTTGATTCTGCGAGACGCCTGTTTCAAGCCTATGAGGTGTCTACGAACCGGGAATAATGTCTCTCTTTGCTTTCTCATCATCAACAAGAAGCCTTCCGCGGACCCGACACTCCTCGTCACTTCCGTCGGGTTCAACTCCTCATTGTATTCGCGAGACGCCTGCCTGACGCGAGGGAGCAAATCCAGGAATCGATGGAAGTAGGAATCAGCGCTCTGGATGTCGGGATTGTCACGAGTGTCGTCAGAGATAATGCTTGGCGTGGTTGCCAAAACTTGCGCGACGCTGCTCTGTTCTTCGAGCAGAAGCGTGCCAATGTTCCGTCGAATACCCATGACATGCAGCTGGCGGAGTGTCTCGGCATAGAACCGACGCTTCTGTGCCTTGAGATGTTGAACGTCGGCCTTGTTCTCCTCGGTCAGAGTCCCCGGCGTCTTGGCCTTTAGCTCTTTCATGGTTTCGATAACGTCCGTCGCGAAAGATTCGAGCTGAGCGGAACTATTGAACTCGGGAAGCGCCATGGTGAACACCCGATTCATGCTGGTTGAGGTGGCAAGTGGATCCTTGAACCGTTGCGCTTGCTCAGCCCAGATAGTCTTGTTCTTCTCGCAGACAGCCAGCGCAGCACTGAAATCGGCGGAAGGCATTGGGTCTTCTCCGCTTGCAACAGTTTCGTCATCATCTTGTTCCTCCGGCATTCCCCGTTGAAGGATGGGTTCCGTAGGCTGCGCAAGCAGTTCCCGATACTTCCGAACATACTTGAACAGCTTGTGATGTGACCGACGAGCACTCTCCCGGAGGGCTGTGATGTTGGTGTCTTTCCAACTAGCGAGTTGAATCTGTTCCTTGATGTCCTTCTCCAGAGACTGTCGACCCTCCGCAAGAGCCTTGGCGATAGCGGAAAGGAACGGTCGGTAGTGACGCAAGAAGTTGTCCACCGCAGAAACGAGATTTTCTAGGGCTGGGAACTGCTTCGTGTACAGGCCTAGCAGCGATCTGAACGACTCGAGAAGACGCAGCCGGGCACCATACTGGCCGAGAGTAGTTGACTTGAAGAAACCCTCTAGCGTTGCTAGCGTCTCCTTCGAATACTCGACCAGATCCCCACCAGACTCCATCATCTGGAAAGGAGCAGCGACAAGCACTTCGTAGGCCACGAACCACCAAGAACTGACATCGCGCTCGCAGTTCTCGAACTCAACGTCGAGAAGCTTGGCCCACGTAGACAGCTCCAGACGCCTCCAGCGAATGATCAGAGCAGTAATTTCGTCGAACTGTGCCGCGGCGGAGTACTCCCTACTGGCCACCAGCTGCCATTCATGCACATAGGCATGAAGCTTCTCCAGCTTCGTGATAAACTTGGCAACAGGCTCTGAATGCCGGAATTGCAAAATATCTTGACAGCAGATCAGAACATCGCGAATGGCAGCATGCTCCGGCCATGCCTTTTGCAGCTGAAGGAAGCGAGACTTCACGGAAAGGGTTAGAGAGACAAGACGCTTCGCCTCCGGGATATTCGGATCCGAGTAGAAACTGTAAGTTCTGGACGGCACCTCCTGAAATCGCTTCTTGTCATCGTTGAGGAGCAGGAGGACGCCTGGAAGCTGCATCTTAGGAAGAGCCTCGAAAGGCGTCAACTTGCCTAGCTGTGAGTTTCCAAGGACGCGTGTCAAGCCCACGACGTAATCTCTGTAGTCGATCTGCGCATTTTTTGACTCGAAAATAGCGGCATGGATTGCACACAATTTCGCGGACAACGCCTTGTGATCCAATCGCGGCTTTTCCTTCTTGCCATCACCCTCATCCTCTTCAAAAGTTGGGAACAAGGCTCGTAGCTCAGCGTCATTAACTTCCTCTTCATCCTCAAATGAGCCACGATAGCGATAGGTTCGACTTCGCTCAGCTTCCTCCTTCTGATCTTGTTGAAGCTGAACTTTCCAAATTTTGTAGATGAACTGAAGCATATCATTCAACGACTTAAGACCACCGGGCCCATTCAAGAAGGATGAATCGGCGTGGTGAGCTGCGACCAGGCGAGACAGCTTCTGAAGATGCACATCCAAGGGAAGCTTCGATCCAGAAACGTTAAAAGTTGAGTGGCCTGCCACAAAATCCTCATCAAAGTCCAAACGAGGAATGAGCTCGCTCATTCTCTTGACAGACTCCGCTCCTGGCCGTGCCTCGATCGACACCAGACATAGAGAAATTCCAAGGTCGAGCAGTTGCAAAAATCGCGAAACAAGGATAGTAATGTCGTCATACACTCGGAAGTGCTGACGAAGACGTCGGCAGATTTGCTTGATGTTGTCGCGAAGCAGACCACCGTACTCCCGGAATTCAGTAGGCCCGTATGTCTCTGGCTTGCGGTTGATGACTGAGTTGAGCAGACTGGAGAACTCGCTCTGGAGCTGCGCCAGCTGAGATTTCGCAGGACGAGTCACCGGGGCTGCCGGTGGCTCCGATCCAAGTTCCTGCAGTTCATTCTGGACCAAACGACGACGCAGGTTGTCAGCTCGACCAGTGAATTCGAGCTCGAATGCCATCAAGGCTTTATCTTTAGCATTGAGTTCCGCAACTTGCTCCGCATATCGTCGACGCTGGATCACTAGCTCCAGAGATGGATCATTTTGTCGGTCAGGCACGAACAGTCGTAGGAGAATCACGGCCAAATGGACGGCTGCACGGCCAAGGTCGTACTTCCCTCCTGTCTTAATCGTAGCTAACTCTTGCATGAACTTCGAGACGTCCTCGACGAACGCCGTAGAATAATCCGAAGTGCTGCTGCCGGTACGCAGGACAGGAGGTTCGGCATCTGCCATCTCACCACTGCCAAGTTGGCGAAGCCAGGAACTGCCCTCTCCAAAGCTATCTGGCTCTACGAGGTCCCAATGGACGTCGAGGAGTTCAGCGCACAAGTTCGCGAGGATCCTAGCGAGCAGGCCAGTCTGGTTAAGAGTGATCGCTTGGGTGCTAATTGCCACAGACTCGGCCAGGACCGCCTCCTCATGCTCCAAGAATTCCAATCGCCCAAGGGTCACGTCATCCACCTCTGCCATGCGTTGCAGCAGGCTAAGGCAGAACGCCCCGGTCCATGGCGCCGAAGCTCGCGAGGTAGCTTCTGCGCCACTGTAATACGCCAATTTCTGCAAGACTGCAGGAACTGACGAACGCAGGTTGGAATCAAGAGGCCGCGCGGGTCGTCCAGCAAGTAACGGCACCATCCCATTAAGGCCTGGACTTTTGACGACAGGACCGTCCTCCCAAATGTTGAGCAGATCATGATATTCACACAGAGCTTCGAAAACAGCCGAGAAGTGAGGAGGTTGCGAGGAGTTGTGCATATCAGTTGCAGAAGCCAACTCCCCAACTTGCTGGGTCAGGGACTGAACGAGAAGTCTCCCATCTGCACCATTCATCAAGATGTGGTCCTGCGCCTTGATCAAGGACTGCCGCAAATCGCCAAGCTGTGCCAGGGGCAACCTTGTCTGGAGAGCCACCGTAGAAAAAGTCGACGCAATATCTTCCAGGTCGATCAAGGACTGCAGTTGCTCGCTACTCGTGCAAGTGACAGGCCGCCACGAATTCCAGATCCTCTGCATGCTCAACCCCGTCGACAGTGCCCAATTGGATGAGAACCGAGAGAGAAATTGAGAGACATTTGAAAGCAAAGTTGTCACAGCGCTGCCATCACCAGCCGAGGAAAGCAGGGCTTCTCCGATGCGTAAATAGGTCCGGAATTCCGCGTCGTCCAATTCCGTGGACTGCGTGCACACAAAAACATCCCAACAGAATCTGAATATTGCTCGGAGAACTGACAAGGTCTTTGCAGAGACAACGCCTGCTGCATACGAGTCTCGGATAAAACACTGCAGCAGCGTAGAGCACTCCCGCAGGAACTGGCCTACCGGCTGTGTCGAGTCTTTCTTCAATGAGGAGATTCTAATTGAAGCCAGCGATCGCTCCAGCCTTGTCATCTGCGACGGCTTCAACATTTTCGACCTGCCGTCGGCTATGTCGAGCTTTTGTTGGAGACGGTGCAAGTCGAGTCTGAGTTCCTGGAGCAGGGAGATTGCTGCCACTTTATCAAAATTGACGGAATGTACGATCAGACCAGGCTCGTTGACAAGTGGATGAGCATGCTGGAGTTCTGGTTGGTCCGCCATCAGGCCCAGCTCAATATTCTCCTTCATAACTGTGAAGTATCTGTCAAGTAACCTGTCCCGCTCAGAGCCGTCGACCGTGCTGGGGATATTATGGCGAATCGAGCTCTGATGTGCGAAATCGCTGATGGCCAACTGATCGAACCGAACCTCCATACTCTTCTCGTCAAGGGCAGTTGAGGCGTCAGCCTGATTCGTGTTGAACACGTAACGCAATCGATATAGGGCCGATTGAGTGATGTAATATGGCCAAATGGCATCCTCTTGTGATTGTGTTCCCGACGGCAGAAAACAGATCTCAACAGACCGATTGCGCATGGCACGGGAGAGTTCCCCGTTGCGTGGGTCCATCGTCAGGAAGAGACGGAAATTGGGATGCGGCGTGATAACTCTTGCCGCGCCATCTTCAGTTTTTTGCTCGTTCAAGACGAGATATCCATTGGGCTCCATCAAGGAGTTGAGGCGATCGAGGACTGACGCATTGCATAGGTTTGCGTTGTCGAGGACCACCCAATATCCACGCTCGATCGCTTCGGTCAGCGCACCTTCAGTCCATTCGAAGCCGACTTTGTTCGCGTTTTGAGCCGCCTGCACCAAGACGTTGCAGCGGTGCGTGAGATCATCGAGGCTCAGATCAGGGAAAGTAGATTTGACGAAGGAGACACAAGAGAGGAGAGTCTCCAGGGAGACGTCGGGATCCCGGCACATTGTGTACGCTCTCATAAGGTCTGAAACTGGCGTCGACGTTCTTCCTTCGGACAATGCAGCAATGGCCGCCCGCAGTAAAATCGACTCCAGCTCCATTGCAACGGAGGCGACTTTCCTACGGCGATCAATCTGCTCAAACCCACCGATCAAGTCCATCGTATCGGTGTCGGCACTCAACGCCAGCTCAACTAGTTTGGCACCGTTGATGGCGGCGAGCTTCCGGAGTATAGTCGTCTTACCGCACCCAGAGGCACCAACTAGAATACTCGGCCATGCTCGTTCCACACAGAGCATCAGAGACTCCAGGATCGGCAGCTCCTCTGGCAGTATCCTAAGATTCGGCTCATTGAGATGCTGGAGGACAGAATCTCTGGGCATAAAACCATAACCCACTTGGAATTTGCTTGGCGAGAGATCATGGTAAAGGGACTTTGCAGGAGGTGACTCTCCAAAAGATCGTGCGAAGAGCTCAGCGATCAAGGCGCGGTCTTCTGGGGTACGGAATCGGTGGGAGATGATGTTCTCCAAGAAATGACCGCAGGGGACCTGAATTTGGCCACGATCAGAGAGCTGCAACCATCTCGTGATATCTCGCAAATTCATTTCCCATGGACCTCCAATGGCACCAATACGCCGATCTCGGACAATAGCAGTGTTCAGCTCCGACACAAAGTCAACAACTTTGCTTGTCTGGTCGACGGGACTTCCAGGGAATAGCTTAGCACAAATTTTTTTCAAATCCGCGTCGCTGAACGCATCTGCGTAGACGACCGTGAATCGGTTGACGAAAGAAGCCGGTAGACCTTTCCGTCCTCCACCCTGGTGGTGCGGATTCTGCGCCGCGAAAAGGACAAAATCGGGATGTCGCTTAAAAGTCTGGTCTAGCTCCGCCACGTAAACTTGCTGCCGGTGGTCGAGACAGGAGTTCAGCCCTTCCAGAACTGATTGCGAAGCCAGGTTCATTTCATCCAACAGAACCCACTCGCCGCGTTGCATCGCCTGCAAGAACGGTGCGTCCCTCCAGGCAAATTGGCCAACATCTCCGCCTTCCACCGGAACATCCGAGCCAAAGAGATCCGTGAGGTCAGTCTGCTCCGAGAGGTTGATCCGTGTAAGTGGCTTCCCTAATGCGCGAGCTAGTGAAGCAACCAACGTCGTTTTTCCAACTCCTGGACTGCCTTCGAGGAGAATCGGTTTCGATGACTGAAGGCCGCGGGCGATACGGACTGCATTGGCCAACGTTGTGGGCGCATCCATGACAAACTGAGGATCTGGAGTTGAGTTTTCGGACATGGGAAGTTTGAAGGGACCGACGCAGAGGTGGCCGTGCTCTATGGCGACCGTCGCATCCTGATAATAAATACTGGCAGCATCCAACTGCAGAAGCTCCGAGAGTTTCTCAAGACAGAGGGATCGGTTCTTCCCGAGCATGTCTGGAGGCATTGAGAGCATTGCAGCTGGATTCGCGCCCAGAGTATCAATATAGACCATTGCTGCACCATGAACTAGCGCAAAAGCAAGCTCCGTAGGTGGCCATTTGTTGACGAAATCAACCCATCCAAGAAGGTCACGGATCGACACTGACGTAGTGGAAGAATTGTGGATTGTCTGTTTGAACCACTTGGCAAACTCGAGCATTGGTTTGGCACTGTGTTTTGCGTGGTCAACGAGTTTTCCGGTCAGAATAGGCAGGATATCTTCATCCTCCGAGAGCTGAGGAACCCAAATCTCCGTCAATCGGTTCCTCAATGCGGCTGACAGCTCTCTCTTGCCGTAATCGCCTCCTGGATTCATAGTGGACATGAATTGGAACCCTTCCTCGGCGACAATCAGCGAGTCAATGGGTCCCTTCTCCGCCAGGAGGATGGACCGATGTGGCTCAAGAAGGCTGTTGAGCCTCTCTAGAACGGAATCGTCAGCAAGGGAGATCTCGTCGAGCAGAAAGTACTGGCCAGCCTTCATAGCGCTGATCAAACTGCCATCGGACCACTCAAACAAGGCCTGTGACCGGGCTAGGTTGGTCTTGATCCGCTTCAACAATGCAGCATCACCGTTAGAGAGTTGTTCAGGGCTTAGTTGAGAAAAGGCGTCTTTTAGTTGATTGAGGTCCTTCGCGGAGGAACCATCATTGTTGGGCGAGATAGAAGACAAAAGCAATCGGATGTCGTCAGCCAACTGCTGCTCGATCCGGGACCTGTTTCGTAGAGGCCTCTGAGAGCCAATGAGGTCGCCAGTTTCTAGATTAACATGGGCATTGACAGTGAACAGTTCCTTGCCATGACTTGCCGCAACAGCTTGGCAAACCTGTGTTTTCCCGCATCCCGTTTCGCCAACAAGGAGAACCGGCTCCTTGTTTTGGAGTGCCTGGGAAACGAGGATAAAGACACGTCTCATGGCTTTGGTCCACACGATATTCTTTGGCAAGTTATCAATATTGACGCGTCGCTCCAATTCTGTCTGGCTGTATATGGCATCTTCGTCAATCTGGACACGCATAACCTTCTCAATGATCTTCTTGACGGCTTCCCGCTCGCGAGCATTGCGAACCCTCTCCGCAAGAAGCATGAAACCATTAATCGCTAGCTGATATTGATCGTCCGCCTGACGAAGTGCCCATCTAAACAGATCTCGAAGCGTGGCAAAGCTGTTCTTCTGTTCGAAGAGGCGGGTGGACTGACGCAAAACGGAAAGCTCTTTGTAGACGGAGACGATCCTCCTGCAAAAGGACGGCGCAATTTGAGTTCGCTCAGTCAGAATGATCTCGAGCTCATTCTCTGGAATGTCATCGAAATGCAATTCAAGGAACCGGTTGCGAAAGGCACGGGATAAGACTTTCCGTCCTCCGTAGAGCCCAGCTGGATTCTGCGTGGCAAAGAGCATGAAATTTGCATGGGGGCGAACGACTTCCTGAGTTTCGGGCAAAAACAGTTCCCGGTTATCGTCAAGAAGTCGATTGAGAGCCTCCAACACATCCGATGGCGCCAGGTTGAGCTCGTCGAGAACGATCCAATATCCGTTCCTCAAAGCTTCGACCAGAACACCTTCCTGGTACCGCAAGGTTCCATCCTCTGTCGAGACATAGGAGCCAAGGTACTCCTGAAGGTCCGTGTGCTCGTGGTTATTTATACGGACACACTTATTTCCGGAGATTTTGGCTAAGTACTCCACCATGCTCGTCTTCCCGGCCGACGTAGGACCTTGGAGCAGGATGGGGAAACGCCGAGTAGAACTTGCCCTAAGAAGATTTTTCAAATTTTTCTCGATGAAAGGAGTAATGATATAGTGCGGTTGGGCTTCTGGAGTAAACGGTCCTTTCCGCATCCAGTAGTGCTTGAACTGCACATATTCATGGCCATCATTGGGAGGTTTAGGTTGTTGACTGAGGATGGCCTTCGGATTCCTGTTGCCGAAGAGATGCTTGTGAATCAAAGGTGTAACCAATTTTTCCGATTCCTGGCTGAGGAGGGTCAAAAAGCTCATGCAGAAACCTTCGTACGCGGATCTTCGGATGCCGTAGATTTGAACGTGATCCACAATGTAAACGAGAGTCCGAACCAAAGTGCGGATGCTGAAATGGGGCTTTTGACCAGCGCCATCGGTGAGCCTGTTCTCCATGGCCAGTTGCTTTGTGGCCACGTACAGGTGAGCGAGGTCAGAAGCAATATGCGGATCCGACTTGGCCAAGTCTCCGAGGTATGTTCGAATAAGGCCGAGAAGATCATCCATCTCACTATCCGGAGAGTAGACGTAGATCTCTGTGAACCGAGAACGCAGGCCAGGAGTCAAATCTCGCTTTCCAGCATCCGTGGCAGGGTTCATGGCACCGAATATGCGGAAATTGGGATGACCGTAGACTCGCTCAACGTCGCCAGCTTCCGACAAGAGTACGGATGGCGCACCGTCGTCACCATGATGGAGCAAACTGGCAATGCTTTCCAGAATATCAGGAGTCGCCAAATTGATCTCGTCCAGCAAGACCCATTCGCCGTTCCTCAAAGCACGGACAATTTTCCCTTGCACGAAAGCAAAGGCAAACTTCGAGTCAGATCTGGTCGCTTGCGCCTCGAATTCTTTCAGGCGAACTTCAAAGGACTCCCACTTCTCACGTAGACCAGCGTACTTTGACGAGTTGAGCTTTCTCTTCTTTGACGGTTGTTCCTCAGTATCTCCCTTGGTTCGAGCTGATTTCTCAAAGGCATTGTAGGCAGTTTCAACAGCATGGCGCCAATGGTTGATCAAGCGCGACCAGTCGCCCTTTGCAATGCACTTCGTTACTGATGGCAAAAATTTGTCATTTTTCTTATTTGCTGGGAAAGTTTGCTCGAAAAGTTCGCTGAAGTCATCCAAAAGAGGCACCGCCATCGACCGAAGATTAACTGGACGGAAGCCACCTAGCAAATCGGTACTTTCACTTTGCTGAGAAAGGTTCACAACAGTCAATTTCTGGTGCATCATATTGGCTAGCTGTTGGATAGCAGCTGTCTTTCCGATACCAGTTTCACCAACTAGCAAAACGGGCTCTGCAACCTGAACGCAGGCCGTGATCTGCTCCATGGTTTTCAGAGCCGCTCGCGTCGGGGCAAACCGGGAGGCGTTCTGCGAAAATCTTGCCTTGGCAGCTTTGGATACCTTCTCCTTGGTAACGGCTTCTCGTCCAATCACAAACCCAGCATCACCATCTTCGTACCGTGGGGTGCGCTCATGAAGGCAAAACCGCGCACGCTGGGGGGAAAGCTGTAGGACTTCAGCCACAATCGATGCCAACTGATCGAAAAGGCCCCTGTCCGGAAGATACCGAAGCAAAACATCAACAGAATCCAGAAACATCTCATCTTGGAAGCTCTCAGGAACTGCCTCGTTGCCGGTTTCCGCTCCGAGATGTTTCAGTCGCCTGTTGATTCGATTGCAGAGTTTGATCAGGTCTCGTAGACCTGGTGTTCGTCCTTGGGAACTTCTTACGGCAAGGTTGCTGTTACACGCTGTGCATATCCGATCAAAAAGCTCCATCAAAATCGAAGTCCTAGATGACAACAGCGGGTACTTCTGACTGATAATGGCGCGGATCTCATCTAGTGACATCGACGTGATGGAGATACGCTGCCATAATCTCATGCCAAGCAGGCCATGACTGGCGACAACCTCCTCCCCCTTGCTATTCAAAGAGGACTTCATCGTCGCGATAAGCCTGAAACCATCTGCACACTTGATGCGTTCCCTGCGCATCGGAATTATAAGTTCTCCCCTCTCGAGTATCGGAAGGATCAATCCAATGACCTCTGACGGCGCTCGGTCGAGATCTTCGATCAAAACCCAACGTCCTTCTCTGGCTGCTTTCGTCAACACACCCGGTTGCCAGGTGAAAGCGCCAGTCATGGATGATGTGGCATACATGCCGAGCAGACTTTTCGCATCTGTCTGCTCGTTGAGATGCAGGGTGACCATGGATGAGCCCTGACCCAAAGTATTTGAAACGTCGTTGACCAGCGACGTCTTCCCCGAATTTGGGAGGCCAACCAATAAAAGAGGTTTGCTACTCAGGAGGGCTTCGCCGATTTTGCGGAGGTTTCTTAGGACAGTAGGTGTCTTCACAAGAACAGAATCGCGCACTGGCATCTCTGCACTGAGTTTAGGCACAAGAACTCCACCAATATTAGCGGTGTTAGCTGCCAAATGCGGCTCGTACAATTGTACGGAATCCAGAGCTGTATGTTCCGTGAGCGAGCTTCTTTTCTTCCAGCAGTTCCTGTCTAGAGTCTGCCACCGTTGCTCCTCCCACAAACCAAGCAATCGGTAGTCAATTGTAATACCCTCCCACGGCCCATGCACGGGCTCTTCCCCTAGGTGTGTCCGTAGCATCCTCTCTGTTGCTTCGTCCGCCGCGTGCATATACATCGCAAGGCAACGGATTGCCAGGTATCGAACACATTTATCCGAATGTTGAAAGAGCGACTGAAGCTGCAATGGGGACGCGATGTCTGAGAAAGTTTCAAGATCAAAAGATAGAAGGCGGAAAAGCGCTAGCAGTACATCGCGCAACGTGTCTTTATTAAGTTCGAGAATTTTCAGTTCCTTCGAGCCAGCCAAAATTGACAAGGGCGCCGTCAATATTGTGCAGTAGCGGCGCGCAAACGAACGAAGGTACGGAGCAAAAGGTAGGATCCGGGCAAACGCCGCCATGACCCGAAACTGATAAACCTGAGGGTCGAATTCCAACCATCTCGCAGCGACGTCGACGAAGAGGGGCCGGTTCGCAAAAAAGGCCCATTCTGTACAACCGGGCTTGAGCGCAATATGTGCGAGGGTCTGAAGAAACTGGCCCCCCGAGACCGTACGGAGTTGTTCGAAGAGCTCTGGCGAGAGCTCGCGCAGAGCCTCGGAGCCCGATAGAGCTCCCTCCCAGACAGGACGACCCTCCATAGCTACTCCCGTCTTCAGAGGAAACCTCGTCGTCGAATTGAGCCCATCTATAAAAATTTCCCGGCATATCAACGAAAGTCTTTTTTTTCTGCCGCGAATTGTGGCGCAAAATTACTCACCGCCTTTTGATAAGATAAGGATGCTGCGCCACAGTTAGGTAAGCTTTAGTTATCTCTTGGTTTCCTTATTCGGAGAGCCGACTCCAGCACGGAAGCCCTGGAATGACTGCGGTGCCCTCCTCGATGATCTGGGGAACAAATTACCGATGACAGAATATGTCACAGATATCTGACGACTCGACAAGTTGGGAACAGGCGGATAATCAGTCGCGGAATGGTTCCGGAGAGAGCTCTGACCGCAATGGCTCTACATGGGACCGCCAGCAGGAATCGATAGACCTCCTTGCGGAGGACCCGTTGTTTTCGCCAGAAGAACAACCGTGAGTTGGATCGCAAAACGTGTCGTGACTAACCCTGAGTCTTATTGGGAATTATCTAGAATCTCCTTCAAACGTAAACAAAAACAACCCGCGCGATTCAGCCTATCCAACCTCTTTTCCGACACGGCACCACAGGACAGCGCAACACGAAGACAAAGATCGTCCTCAGCGTCGCGAATAGCAGGACGACGTCCTCCAGGGGACTGGAGCACTACGTCGCCGCGCGGCCATACACGAGCTTGGTCCAATGGAGATGTTGACAATGTTAAAGACGACGGTCCGCTGGATTGGCATGTGGAAGGGTTGGGACGTCGCGTTGGCTACGACGATTTCACGGCAATCGACTGGATATTTGAATACACGAAGGAACGGCAAAGGAAGCGGCTGCTCTATTCGAGCGGTCAAGGTTTTCTAGGCCATCTTCGCCAGGTTCTAGATGCCACCTATGTGTGGATTGTGTTGGTCGCGACGGGAGTGTCTGTCGGTCTCATCGCAGCATGCATTACTATTGCAAGCGACTGGCTAGGAGACATAAAGGAAGGCTATTGCCGCAGTGATCGCGGCATCGTCCAATTCTACCTGAATCGGAGCTTTTGCTGCTGGGGCCACGAAGGTACACCTTGCCCGTTTGGTTATTTGTTCGGTCTTCTGATGGATAGCAGACCTCTCGGAATGTGTCGGATGGGTATCCTGGGGGAAAGCACTTAACCTCAAGACTGCTGCCGGACGGTATGCGGCTGAGTATTTCCTTTTCGTTTTGTTTTCGGTACGGTTTCCCTGCGCGGGCCCCGTTGGTGGCATGCTGCTCACGAATCATTTCCAACAGGTGGTGTTCGCATGTTGCGCATGCATTCTAGTCCTAACATATGCACGATATGCCAAACACAGCGGAATTCCCGAGATCAAAACTGTTCTCGGTGGTTTCGTTATCAGAAGATTCTTGGGAGGCTGGACCTTGATTATCAAGTCTCTGGGCTTGGTAAGTAAACCACATTCTTTTGACAACGATTCTGCTTACAGTTCAAGTGTTTGGCCGTTGGATCCGGTATGTGGCTCGGCAAAGAAGGACCCTTGGTGCACGTTGCGTGCTGCTGCGCCAATATCATGATGAAGCCTTTCGATGCGTTGAACAACAACGAGGGTATGATCGTCATTGCCCTAGCCCGATTACTATTTCTGACCGTATCACAGCAAGAAAGCGAGAAATCTTCTCTGCCGCCGCCGCAGCAGGTATATCTGCGGCGTTTGGCGCACCGATTGGGGGTGTGCTCTTCAGCCTGGAGGTAAGTCACAAGACTGCGGATTTTTTGTGGGACTGTAGTGATAATCATGATCAACGCTTATAGCAATTGTCATATTATTTTCCTGACAAGACGATGTGGCAGAGTTTCGTGTGTGCCACAGTTGCGGCCGTCACACTCCAAGCGCTGAATCCCTTCCATACTGGCAAGATCGTCCTCTACCAGGTGACCTATATCCGAGACTGGCAAAACTTCGAAATCGTTCCTTTCATGCTGTTGGGCATCCTTGGCGGTATATATGGCGGACTTTTCATCAAAGTCAACCTTAAACTGGCTAAATGGCGCAAGTCGTGGAGCCGGTCCTATCCGCTTCTCGAAGTCGGGCTTGTGTCCATCATTACTGCGCTGATCAGCTTTCCCAACAAATTCATGCGCGCTCAGACATCGGAGCTTGTTTACCAGCTATTCGCCGAGTGCGCCAACAGGGCAGATGATCCTCTCGGTCTTTGCAAGAAAGGGGCCGCTTCTTTTGGGGTGATTGCCCTTTTACTCATGGCCGCTGTGCTAGGCTACTTACTTGCCTCGGTTACTTTCGGACTTGAGATACCCGCAGGTATCATATTGCCATCTCTTGCCATCGGGGCGCTTTACGGACGAGCGTTCGGGATCGCAGTTGAAATCTGGCAAAATGCTTATCCTGACCTCTTCATCTTCAGCAGCTGCGTGCCTGATACCCCCTGCATCACTCCCGCGACCTACGCAATCATTGGCGCTGCCTCAGCTCTCGGTGGTGCTACCAGGATGACCGTCTCCATTGTCGTTATCATGTTTGAGCTGACAGGCGCGCTGACATACGTGATCCCCATCATGCTCGCTGTCATGCTATCTAAATGGAGTGGCGATACATTTGGAAGGCGAGGAATCTACGAAGCCTGGATCCATCTCCAAGAATACCCGTTCCTCGACCACAAAGACGACCGACCATTGCCGGACGTGACTGCATCCAAGATCATGACCCATGTCGACGACCTCACTGTCATCCCGGCTACGGGCCACACCATCTCATCGCTCAACAAACTACTGGCGGAGACAAGCTACCGCGGCTTTCCCGTAGTCCTAGACACCACCGACCCAGTTCTCCTGGGCTATATCTCGAGGAACGAGCTCTCGTTCGCCTTGAAAACGCCTTCGGCCCAAAAGCTCCCTGCAGAAACACAAGTCTTTTTTGTCCACCAACCCTACGCGGACCCGCGCGAAACGCTTGACCTACGGCCCTGGATGGATCAAACACCAATCACGCTAAACTGCCATACTCCCTTCCTGATCGTCCTAGGCATGTTCCAACGATTAGGACTGCGATACGTGCTGTTTGTGCACAAGGGGATCCTGCGCGGTCTTGCGACGAAGAAGGATATTTGGAATATCCTCAATGGCTTGGATGATCGGAGAGCGAAGGAGTTTAGTGACGATATGCTGTTTCATGAAGGTGGGGGTGAGGAGGTTGGTTTGCTAGATGATGTATCGCATGATGATATACCCAGTCCGGCAGAGCGGACAGATTTATGATCATGATGGTTTGGGTGTCGTGCTTTTTTTATAGAATACACAATTCATGG
Organism: Thermomyces lanuginosus; assembly: GCF_041956635.1. Lineage (NCBI taxonomy): Eukaryota > Fungi > Ascomycota > Eurotiomycetes > Eurotiales > Trichocomaceae > Thermomyces > Thermomyces lanuginosus. The sequence goes on along the minus strand of NW_027192363.1, from coordinate 85,685 downwards.
CATTCGGTACAGGGGATCTGATAACCCTTCATAATAAGCCCTCGTCTATCTTACCTGTATACCGTACCCGAAGAAGACATATTGCAATAATCATTTCTAGAAGCGCCTCGTTCCATTAACAAACCCCTTGACACCTTGTCCAAGTTGGCTGGCAACGCAGGTAGCTTCGCGCACCCCACGCGCGATGTCTCCTCGGGTGCCAGCCTCTTCGAGCACCAACAGCCCGCCAATCGTACACCCACCGGGAGAGGAGACTTTCTCCCTGACGATCGCCGGATGCTCTCCACTCTCCACCATGGCGCATGTACCCTTCATAACCTGCGCCGCCATCATCTGTGCCTCAGCGCGAGGTAAACCCATTGCGACGGCACCATCCGCTAAGCCCTCCAGCATCAGCGCCACAAAAGCCGGGCCAGAGCCGCACAGCGCTGTGCAGACATCCATCTGCGACGGCGGCAGATAAACGACTTTGCCGATCCGCGTGAAGATCCAGGTCACCAGCTCGGACCACTCAGCCGGCAGAGGCGGGGAGGTCGTTCCGATGACAGTCATGGACTGGCGCACCATAGCAGCGGTGTTGGGCATAACACGGACGACGGTGCAGCGTTCCTGCGGGTCGCTCGGCACTGACAGTCCCGGGTACAACACCTCTTCGATCTGCGCGGCGTGGACACCGGCCAGAATGCTGATGAGCAGTTTGCCCCGGAGTGCGTCGCGCATGCCCGGCGCGGCCAGCACATCCTTGAACATGTTGGGCTTGCAGCCGAGGATCACGACGTCAGCTTGCTCGACGCCCTTAACATTATCGTTTTGAAGAATTGTGACTGGGAATTTCTTGTATGGCTCCACGGTCCGACGGATGCGGTCGGCGGTTTGGTCCCGGCGCACACAGGCAATGAACCTGGTTGGCGCTTGTACTGGAGCATTTTCAGAAGAGGCGCCAGAATCTGATGAGAGGGATGCTAGAATCCCTTCCAGAATGGCCAATCCTAGGTTCCCTGAGTAAAAATATCAGCGATATGGGCCTTCGGGTCCTCCCTTCACACCGGAATATATATATAAGTCCTGTTGGAGACATATGTACACACCACATCCTAACACTGTCAGGGTCTTGTCTTTCTTCCCGGCCAATTCAGAGCCGGGACCTCTAGTGACAGCTTCGGCAGACATCTCTGGCCTTGGAATCCGTCGCAATTCCTTGTAAAGATACAGCAAGTGAGAGGTATGCTCTGGTCAAGTCGCGAAAGTGATTGACCACCGGACCGGGCGGTGAAAATGTCAAAGCTGCCCCACGAGGAATTTATGCCGGCAGAAATTCCTACCGCCTTCAAAAATCGGCCTATCACGGAGCTTCTCCGAGCATCTCTCAAGCCCTCAACAGCAGGAGTTCAATGAGAAAGGTCAACGTCCGTTACGTGGCCGGCGAAAACATATCCTGACCGGCAACATGGCGGACCCATTTGAGGTGCGCATGCGCTTCACGACGCAACTGCAGCACCTCAGTGCTTCAGTGTCATCGTCGCAGAGAGCGGCGCACTATGCTCTGAAATACCGCGACATGGACGAGGACTTGCACTCATGTATCTTGGAACAGTTGGAGCGGGTATGCTATCCTCAGTCAAACATAAATCATTATGAAATCATCTGACGCGAATAGAACAATATGAACAACCGAGCGAACATCATGTACTTTATCGAACATTTCTGCGACATGGCCACCAAAGAGAACGCCGTCAGCTATGTGCGCATGATTCAGCGTGATATCCTCCGCATCGTGGACGCCGTTGCTCCGGCCGATGGCTCGGGTGCCGCCAACGTAAAGCATGTTCGCCGGGTACTGCAGGGTCTCCGGAATCAGAAGGTCCTGTCGGAGGAAACTGTGATGGAGATCGACAGCTGTCTTAAGGAGCGCGACACCCGGCAGGGTCAGTTGCTGGATTACGAGCTCGCTGAAGGACGAGACGGTGGGACACCGCGCAGTTCCAGGGCCAACGGGGCTTTGCGTATTGATAAGCGGCAGATTGAGCAGCGGATCGAGGAGGATCGCGAGCGAAACAAGCGCTTACGGGAGAGTATGTGGGCGGTCAGTGGTGATGATCGAGGAGAGTTCTACCAGCTCTGGGATGAGGTCAGCGATGTTGGCGAGGATGATTACATGGATGCTGCCGACGATGCTGCGGAGAGAAGGCGGGCGGTAGCAGCATGATGCCGGGCATTGTTTTGTCTGGAATATATTCTGCTTGTAAATATATATAGGGTTCGGATTGCTGGCGTTTGAGGACGGTGTTCGGAGTTTTAGGACGGGACAGGATGCCTTGGCTGATAGCGGAATGATAGACAATGCTGGCATGCATACCTATCATCGATTGTCCAATACATCATCATTCTGGATTGATGGACATAGCGAGGGGCAGAGGGTAACCTAATGCCACTAGCCACCAGGATGCGGATCAGAAGAACTAGAGCGTATTAACCAGATGTCCCGCTTGATAGCACCGCTTCGTTCGCTTTTTCCCAAGACCATTTTCTCATAGGCCACTTCAATCTTAGGTTCTCTCAAGAATGGAATGAGACTGCTACGTCCCTCACTTTAATTCCGAAGCCGAGGGTCTCCAGCGACATGCTCCGGCTATGTTATCCAACTGGGACACCTGGCACCTTTCTCATCAGTGTCTCTTGACCTGTAGTATGCTAATTTCGCGTTCGTGATCCGGAGTGTCCTTGTCGTAATTTACTGTAGATCTACGACATCCGAGGTTTGGAGAGGCCCAATATCAGAAAGGCTAAAGAAGAAAAAAGTGAAGGGGGGATAAAACATTAATTAGAGCTCGCTTGATCTGCTTGCGCATGCACTGAGCACCCTGTCACTTCGTAGAGAGGGGTAGGTTGGAGACATGCTGCAGCCTGCAGTGGACAGTGGTGCAGTCTGTCAGTGACAAGGTTTATCATTCTAAGGTACCTAAGTTGAGGCAAGCGGAGAGACCATGGATCGTTAACCTTTGCCTGGTAGGTACCTGCCTAGTATTCGGCAACGAATCCATTATGAAACCTGTAGTATATAAGGACATGGCATAGCCGACTATGACAGAGATCCCGGAAACAAGAGCTCCAGACCATCGATAGGGCAACGCAGCTGCATCTCTGACGTTGTGGTGCAGCCGACCAATCGGCAGCTTTCGATCATGTGATTCGGAAAAACCTTCGTTCCACCGATGAGCATAACTAACCAGATTTGGTTAGCTTCCCCAGGCGGTGAGACTCTGAGCGGCCGCATTCGGCTGCTCCGCAGCTGGAACGGAGAAACGCAAGTGAAAATTGCAAAAAAACAGCAGGAAATAAAAATAAAAATCCGGCCAGCACATATTTTCCGTTTGCCTGACCTCGATGTTCTCGAACATTTTCACAAAGGCTAAAGGTTTATTCGGTAGCCAAGAACCAGAGTCTACCGAAGACGAAGCCACTTCGTCGGAGAATCGCGATCAACAGCAGCAACAGAAGAAGAACATGGCCGTCGCGACAAGACGATCAAGACGATTGGCCGGCGAGCCGTCGCCCGAAGTCAGCGATATTGACATGCTGACACCGAGAAGAAGAACCCGATCGGCAGCCACCAATGGAGAAGGACAAGCAAAGAAGCGACGGAAAACGGACAAGACCGATGATTCCAATGAGGAGAGCAGTACCACGGCGGTTGTCGAAGTACCGGAAACGCAGAACGTCCATGGACAGAACTCGCTCGAGGTGATTGACGAGTCGCCGGCAGAGACGCAGGAGATTGTAGAGGATACTCCCGCGCCTGCGGAGGTGCCCGAGACCCAGTTCGACGCCCAGACGGAAACCCCGACCCAAACCCAGGCTCAGACTCAGGATGCTGAGGAGTCCGAGTCCGCAAAGGAGACACGGCAGGAACCGGTCTCGACTGGAAACCACATTAGGTTCGACAGCGAGGAGCCAGTGCCCGTTCCGGTTGTCGAGCAAACACCGGAAACGCAAGTTAAGGAGGATTCCGAGTCGGAAAGCGACGATGACGATGAGGCACCAGAAGCCATTGATAACTCAGCGCAATTGCTCGCATTGAAGGCGGAGGCGCAGCGACAGGAGGAGGCACGAAGAAAGTAAGACGGATTGATTCCTCGGTCCGAAAGTAACCACTGCTGACGATTTTCTAGGGAGGAACAAGCCAAGAAGGAAAAGCGAAGGCAATTGGACGAGCTCCGAAAACAGCAAGCCCGGGCAGCTGGCAAATCGAAAAGCCAGAAATCAACAACATCGCCGTCACTGGAAAACGGCACGTTGCAGGACGATGAGGTTTCGGAGAGCACCGCAACACTACAAGGATCTGTGGCCAAGGAGACCGGCCGCCGGGCCCTGCCGGCCCTGTTGCCGGATGAGATTCTGAATGCCGTGCCAGCTGACCGACTACCGACGCCTCCGCCGGACATCCAGCGCAAATACTCGAAACGACATCGGTTTTTTGACGAAGAAGAGAAGCCGCCCAAAGACATTCGCCGCGGAGACGTTACGATCCGCGTCTTGGATGACAAAGCGGCCAAGTCTACACTGGCACCCAAGTCGTCCAAGCAAGGGCAGAAGGTACGCGAGGCATGGATTGCGGGCAAGCGAAATCCCAAGCCTCTGCCTGGACTGAAGCGGGTGCCGGGTGGGAAAAAGGGGTTTGTTCGACGGTGAGCATACTGTCAGCAGGCTGGCATGTCGATATGAATCTATTCGAGCTCGTAGATCGAGTGTGTATAATCGCGAAAATAATGGTTTGGGAGCAATTGTCAGTATTGTGATAGAAATCATGGATAGAAGAGCAAATCTGATAAGATTAGATCATCGTATGCGGAGCGGGTCGAAGCTCCGTCCATCAGAAGGCGTCATCAACTCCGCCGGCAACGGGAAGTCATAAATTCAATTCTTTTTTTTCACGGATACAATCACCCCAATTCTTCCACACCGGCCATGACGACCAACGAGACGTCTCCTTTGTTACCGCAATATCAGCGCCCCAGCACCAGCGGCGCATCAACGACGTCACGGACGGGCCGAACCGTGACCTTCAACCCGCTCGCCACAATCACCACGTACAATACCAGTCCGAGTTCTTCGCCGCCGTCGATCGATCAACGAAGGGGTATCGGGAATAGTTCTCGTCCTGCTCCGCACCAGGATGCGCCCGCCAAAGGCTTCCTCTCTGCCCCGCCAGGCGGAAGCAATAGTGGCCTATCTGCATCACAGCCGGTGCTCTCCGCATTGAACAGTAAACTTCGACGACGGAATAGTTACGGGGCCCCACCGCAAAGGACCGGAGGAAGGGGCCTCACGACCGGCGCATTATCAAAAGCAACATCGGCGACACAGCCAACGGCCAAGATCGGCCCGCAACGGACGACCAAGAACACGCAGAAGCTTAAGCTTCTCCCGGATCTGGTGCGGGGCGAAGGAGAGGAGGACGAGACGGCGTACTACGATGACGACGCCGGGTTCGCGCGCGATGTATACTCACAGCTGACTCGAATCAAGGAGCCGTCAGCACGGCGGGACGCTGCGCGACTGGGGAAGGCGGATCGGGATCGCCTGCCACGGGTAACGGCGTACTGCACGGCGAGCTCGTACCGGCTGGACGGAGTGATCAAGTTCCTCAAGTCGCGGGCAAGAACGCGCGGGGCAAATCCAAAGCTGTTTGACGAGTGTGTGTACTCGCCGTTTGACTACGATTATGAGGCGAAGCAGGCCCGGCAGCAACAGGAAGAACAGCAGCAACTGTTACAAAATGGCGCGAAAGGAGATTCTTCGCAGGTTAGCGAACCACTGGCGCCACCTTCAGCAGGAAGTGAGCGCAGATTCTCCGACAGTGTAGTGGAGACGGGCGAGGAAAGACGCAGCCGAACAGAAGATCTGATTGACCTTCAAGAAGGCGCCAACGTATCATCATCATCAGAGGTTGTGGCGACGAGCGAGCAACCACCAACCTCATCCAGTGAACCAACCGAGGTGACCGCTTCCGGTGATAATGACAATGACGACCACGACGACGTCGGTCGTCTAGACACCACTGTGCACATTCCAGAAGTTTTCATCTTTGACTACGGCACAGTCGTGATATGGGGGATGACGCCAGCGCAAGAAGCACGCTTCCTGGCCGACGTATCGAAGTTTGCGATCTCCGCGCTCCGCCCGGAGGACACCCAGGTCGAGAACTTTAACTTCTACTACGCACGGGACTACCAAGCGCGGATCTACAACGACTTCATCTCCCTGCGTGAGCCACGCAACTACATGATTAAGCTGGCTATCTCGCACGCGTTGTCGCAATCCGTCAAAACCTCCCTCTTCGAGGACCTTGTCTCCGAAACTATCGCCGCGACAGCGCCGCTTCCGGCCCAAATCGCGAAAACCGGCAGCGTCAACATGTCCCGGAGGCAAATCAATATGCAGATTGGAGAGCTGTTCATCCTGCGCATCAACATCCATCTACAGGGCTCCGTCCTCGACAGCCCCGAGCTGATGTGGGCAGAGCCACAGCTCGACCCGGTCTACCAGGCTGTTCGGACATATCTCGAGATGGACCAGCGCGTCGGCCTGCTCACGGAGCGGCTGGATGTGATTGCGGATCTGCTGGCGGTGCTCAAAGATCAGTTGAGTCATCGGCATGGGGAGTATCTGGAGTGGATTGGTAGGTATTCCCTCTGAACGAAATCCCTGGGGTTCATGGGGCTGATTCGTTGCAAGTGATTATCCTGATTGCCGCGGAGATTCTCGTCGCCGCGATTAATATCGTTGTGGATCTATATGCTGGCGTTGGATAGACGGGAGGTCATGGGGCCGTTTCCTTGTAACGTAATCTGTACGATAATAGCATGTTAACGAGGATATACCTCGAAATATGCGAATCGCATTCTTTTTCCCCGAAAGTAAAATTCGTAGACGATGATTATACAGAATCCCCATAGAGTACAGATTCAAGCAAGAATAAATGATAAAAATACCAATCGCAACGCCAATCCAGCCCATCCCACTATTTCCCACTCCAAAACGTAGTAGAAATAAACACAGTCCAACGACATTTTCGTCGTCGTCGTCGTCGTCTTGGAATTTACCGCCCTTGATTATCGCTGGTACTTTCTTGCGCGCGGGATGATGATGCCTCGTTGTTTTCCACGGCTGTCGCGCCATCTTTTGTGGCGCTTGTCGTCTGCTGGTCTCCTCCGTCGCCGCCCTCCGCACCACCGGCACCGGTGCCGGAGCCCTCTTGGTCCTCACCAGGTTGATTAGGTTTGCGACTGCGTTTTGAGCGGAGGGGTCGTTCCTGAGGCTGTAAACAAGAGTCAGCATCAATGCTCCAGAATCTCATTTAAAGGCTGGGATGATCCTACAGTCGGCGGCATCTCCTCCGAACTTCCCTCTGTCTCATCATCCAAAACCCCCAACTCACTCGTATTCAGTCCATTGCCAAACGCCCGTTGCTCTGCTCCGCGACGCGCGCCGCCACCCAAACCATTCTCTCTCTCCTTATTATGCATTTCCTCCTCCTCCATACTCTCGCCCAGCACCGCCCGCGCCCTAGCCCTCACCTCCGCCAAACCCTCACCGGCCTTCGCATTCCCACCAGCCTCCAGCTCCTCCACCATCCCCGTAACCTTCGCCAGATGCTCCAGCAGAATACACGTCTCCAGTCTCATCTTCCGCACATACTGCCACCCACGCTCATTGCGCCGCCGTAGGTTCGCGTTCTCCGTCTCAATCTCGTTGAGGCGTTTCTTCATCTGAATGCATTTGCGTTTGTAGGCGGCCTCGACGCTGGGAGGGTTCGGCGGGGGCGCCTTGATCGGAGAAAGGGGCCGCTTGGTGCCGGCAGCTGTCGAGGATGATGGTGCGGGTGGATGGCCGCTGCTGCTGTGATGATGTGTATCCATGATGGCGGTGGTGTTTGATGGGGGTCCGCTTGATGATGATGTGTCGTTGTTGGTGGTGTCTGTTTGGGGCCAGCGGAGCATCTGATTTTATTTCACTGTTGGCACTTTCGTAAATCGTGGAGTTTCTGAGTTCAAGCGTACCCAAAGGAGTTGAATTTGTTGAAGGCGCTGGCCCTCGGGCTTTGTCTCGATCCCCTAGGGTGTTGGTTTAGGGAATCGATCGGTAATCGATAAACTGCTCCTAATTATTAGTTGTCATGCATTGGGCTTGAGAATGATCAGTTCAGCTTACATTTGCACGATATTTTCTTTGAAAGCAACTCAATTAAATTGCTTGATGAGCTCGAAAGCGGGTGATTGAGGTCCGCAAGACTGATCACGTGATCCAATATAGGATGTTGGATTACCAAATCAGGGCCACTCTAACCCTAACCCTTAGATGATGCTGGCTGAGAGGAATTGATGTGCGACGAGGAATCATAAATGAACTATCCAAATAGATTGCAGAAATGACTCCAACCAACACCGGCCAAAAGAACAGCCCATCGAAATAGGCAGGCATCTAGCTACTCAAAACATAAGACGACGGCCAACATGCAAAACTAGGAAGTATCCACCAAGATGACTATAAATCAGAGCTTCATATCAATCATTATCCAGAGTCCCAAAACCAATCATAATAACGACCGCGATGTGGATAGTGTCACCGTGCATCCGGCATCGCGTGGTCGTGGTCCAGCGACATGGATGGCGGCGCGTCGGGCAGGTCGCCGACATCGTCCGAATGCGCGAAACTGCTTGACACTAGGCCAGGCGTGCTAGAGGTGCTCTCGACCGGGTGGTTCTCATTTTCGTGATCATCCTCATAGAGATCTTCTTGCGGCGGCGAGAAGGACCAAACCTGCACAGTACAGTTAGTTTCTATGAAGAAATCAAAATTAAATGATGTGGATGGATAAATACCTCCATCACCGTCCGCCCCGCTCGATTCGCCATAATTACGGCCTTCTCCTCTTCAAAGGCAACGCGCCAGACCGCTTCCGACGGCTCCGACAACTCGCTCAGCTGCTGTCCGGTGCGCAGGTCCCAGACCTTGACGCGCCCATCGCTGCCACCGCTGACGATGCGCGTGTTGTCGAATTGCAAGCTAGTCACGCTGTTGTCATGCGCGGCGAGACGGTGGATGGGCCGCATCTGCGTCAGGGACCACACTCGTACCGAACCGTCGGAACCGCCGGTCACGAGCGTATCGCCGCGCATCTGGAGCTGGCCGACGAGGGAGGTGTGGCCTTGAAGGATGGCATGGCATTGGCCCGTGTGCGGATCCCAGATGCGCACACTGGTGTCGAGACTGCCTGTGGCGACTCGTTTCCCATCAAAGGCGATGGCGTAAATCTGGCTGAAATGCCCGGATAGCGTCCGTAAGCAGCACGCCTGCGAGATACTCCAGACCCGAGCATGGGTATCGTAGCTGCCAGACACAATTATGTCGCCATGGATGGCCAGACACCGCACACTGGCCTGGTGTCCAGTCAGGATCCCCCGGCAAGTGCCTGTGACAATGTCCCAGATTCGCAAAGTCGTATCCCGCGAGCCAGAAATGGCCGTGTTTCGATCGGCCATCTTCAGACATCGCACCGTAGAATTGTGGCCACGAAGTCGATGCAGGCATTTGCTGGACAACCACGTCAGCGCATGGTTCTCTTCCTGCTCTCCAGAATTTCTCAACTCACCCTGTAGCCATGTTCCATACTCGCACCTCCCGGTCACAGCCGCCGCTGACCAGCACATCGTCCCACGGTACCATGGCCCACACACCCATGACATGTCCTTCCAACGTCCGCTGGTTACCGCCGTTGGTATCGTAGACATGGATCTTGGCGTTGTCCAACGCGACCACAATGTATTTACGGGTCAGGTGCAGACTAGTTACGACGCCCTGGTCAGGGGTCACATGCTGTTGGATACGCCGTCCACCTTTCCGCCATGCAGACTCAATCAGATACTTGCGCTTAAAGTGTGTCCGGTACGACGACGGCTGGCTGCGCCGCGGCCGCGACGAGCTGGACGAAGAGTCCGTCCATGGGCCTCCAGTGCTGGTCGTCAGCGAGGACATGGATTTTCTCCGGGCACCAAGGTGCGATGAACTGGAGGATTGCGGTCTACTCGGCGCATCGAAATAGTCGCTCTCATCGTCGGCGGACCGCCGGTATGCATAGGCGTGTTTCTCGCACAAATGTTTCCAGGTAATGTCATCCCGCAGGAGTTCCTTCCACCGTTTCGACACCTGGGCGGCTCTCGCAAGTGTTTTGGGATCATCGATGAAGGAGAGAACCTAATAAATTACGGAATTAGCCTCAGTTTCTGACAAGCAAATATGATAAGCGCTTACTCGTAAACATAGCTCCGTAGGGAGCGTCTGGAACGGGTCTTTGCGCAGCCTTGGGCTCACAAAACTTGAGACAAAGCTCAACTGCTGGTTATCGCAGAGATTAAGAATGTCCACCAGGAACCGCTGCTTCTCCGCATTGGATAGTGAGCTGAAGCGGATCTTTGCATTTGTCAGCACATCATCCTCCTCGTCCACCGACTGCCAGCTGGTCGGCCGGTGATGCGGCGTCGGGCTCGGGGCTGGTGTCGGCGGCGATGTAGGCGCTGAGGGAAGCAGGCCGGAGGGTAACGGCGAGGCGGATTTGCTCGGCGTCGGCAGCGGCTGTGGATGGGAGGCGGCGACGGGCTTGCCTCCGGACAGGCGCCACGACTGTACCGAATCCAGCGGCTCGGGGGCACTACTCCGGGGCGAAGAGTCGCCGTCGTTGTTGTCGGCCAGCGGCGCTGGCCGCTGGCTCAGGGAGCGCGGCGGTGTAAACCGCGCAGCCATGGACGCAGGGTCTGTAGATTAATCCTCCTGAAGCACGCAGATATCACGTCCCACCGCAGGGCCTGGTCCGATCCCAGTCTCTGGAGGTATAGTACCCCAGACATCCACGGCAGGCTTTCCGGCTCGATTCGTCACGTAACTTGGACGAACAGAGAAGGTTCGAGTCGTCGGAGCGGAATCGGGTCGCACGAGTCTCACAGCCGGGCAAAAGCGAGTCAGGGCAGAGAACCAACGAGCAGAACTGAGTAATCTCGAAGGGCAAACACTTTAAAAGCAGACCGAGGGGTCAGAAAAAAAGACTGGAGGATCGACGACTCGCACGGTTGCTCGGCGTCAGCCGTCACTCGTCAGCAGCCCTGGTGGAGAAAAGGAGTCGGCCGCCAAGCGATGATGGCTACAGGGTCCAACAGGGAGTCGTTCAGGGGCGCCAATCTGCCTTCGATCAGACCCTGCAATCAAATAATCAGTCCGAAATAGCCGGTTAAAAAAATAGACGGATGCCGCGGTTTTGTGGGTGCGCAAACCAAACAATGCCAGGTCTTTTTCCCGCTTAACCATCTCTACCGATCTGCCAGCACCAGCCACCTCATACACACAGACACCAGTGGAGCTGGCCATCCATCCTCTGCCTCGTCTCACCGACACCAGCACCCGCTGCAGAACCGGGATCGTGGCAAACCGTGAGGCAACAGGCCGCGGCAGCCAGCGCGGTGCCGGACCTGGCCGTGATCGAGCCCATTCGGGGCCGAGCAAAAAGGGGAAAGGCATGGTTATTGGAGGAGAACAGGAGGCGCGAACCTCAAGATATCGCCAAATCGAATGGAATGTGCCGATTGACGTCTGGTCTAACTACGTGCGGATATGGAGACGCGGTTCCAGAGATCATCTCGGCACCGTGAACCATGGGCTATAGATGGGAGAACGTTGTCATTATTGCATCACAAGACTGGCACGACAAGCGATGCTTTGACCAAAAACAAGAAGATTACGAAAACAGGTCTATGTACAGCAAAATGTAGTATGCACAGTGAAGACGCTACCAGGCATCCGTAGAATCAAAACAAAACACAACTGCTCAGTGAGCATGCCCAATCTGCAAAAACAACGGCAGCACCATTCCCGCCACCGATGCGGCCAGGTCAGTCATCGAGCCGCGCCGTCGATTCGAGCCGTCGCGGGTATCCGCATAACCATTGCCGTAGCCCTCATGCGCCGGCGCCTGCGGGGCATTTTCATGCATCGTGTGCATGGCCACATACCTGGAGTGTCCGTCAATAAGTCATCTATCATACCTGAAATGGAAGAAGATTGTACGTACAAAAATGTCCCTGCGGAGAACAACAGGACAACACCTGTTCGCCATCGAATGGCACTCTCATCAATCTCCGGTCCTGACCCGAAAGCATGGACCAAGATAAACGTTAGAACTGCGCCGACAGGGGCTGCAAGGCTGAACACGAGGAGATGCGCGCGAGCCAGCCGGTTCGACAAGCCCTGCTTGAGAAGAACCGACGTCAGGCCGAACGACGCAGGCGCTTTGTGCACGAGAAGCGCGAAAAAGATAATGAACCCCAAGCTCGCATTAGATCCGGACGCCCCCAGTGCAATCCCATCAGCTACCGCGTGAATGACCAGCCCCAAGGTCGTAGCAATACTGTGGTTCCGCGACGACGCCTCCGGCTCCAGGAGTCCGGCGTTCGTGTTCGGTGACGCGCTTCGTCGTAGTGCCGGACCTCCCAGGTTGTCTAAAGAAATGTGGTGCGTTGGCCTTTTTGGCTTGGTGGGAGCGGCAAACTCTGGGAGCTTGTCAATAAGATACATCAGCACGAACCCGCTAATCAGCGCAACTCCGACCCAAGCATGCAGAGCAGCCTGATCATCCGCCTCCTCCTCTCCAGTTGACTCCGTGGCATCCTCCTCGTGTGTATCCTGATCTAATGTCTCATCGGCAGACTTTGGGATCAGCCGCGGGATTGTGACGGGGAGTTCAGGCTCCGACAGGGAATTCCCTTGTACAACAGGCTCTCCTCGGTGGAGTACCACTGGGATATCCGAGTGCAGCCCTCGGATATCGATGGCGCGAGGGTGGAGGTGATGCTGTGTATGACTTCCGACAGAGCTGTAGAGGGTCTCAATTCCTTCGGGGATAATGACCGTCAGCGCCGTGCCGACCAGAATCCCCATTCCAAGGGATGAGATTATTCGAAACTGTGATGGCGACAGCGACAACGACAGAGGCAGCGATCCAACAGTGAAAGATCTATTGTCAGAAAAAGGTTAGTATGTGGTCGCCATTGACTGGGTCCAGAACAGCTCACATCAAAGCCATCACCATGCTCAAAACGAGCAAGGTGAAGAGACCCTCCATGGTGATTATTACGACACGCGGCACGCAGGTTTAGCTGCACATCGTGGTCCGCAAGCTGAGTAGGTAGAACCAACGGGACTTTTCTGACAAAAATCCGTTGGAATTAAAGAAATAGTAACATGCAATTGATCCGCCGCGTAAACTGCAGGACTAAATGCGAAGATGATGAACGCCGGTCGTTCCGTCCGCAGGATTTTCGCAAGCTTTTGAAAGACTCGGGCCAAGACTCTGGACTTCTGTGTGGGAGGTCGCTTCGATCGTAATCGTAAGATTCCGTCAGAGGAATTGCTTCACCATCGATGTTGCCCGAGTAATCCTGGCATCTGCGGAGGAATCCTAGACTGCTACACCCAATCCTAAAGCATCTGGTAACGCTGTCTAGAAATCACGTGACTTTTGGACACAGAATGTCCCAAAAGTTCCAATTTCCAAAATATGGCATGCATTCAGAAGCAGCCATAATTCTCGAACTCGGATCTACCCAGGAGCATTCCAAGTCATTATCATATCCGGAGTACGGGGTGCGGAGCATCAAATCCTCAAAAAGGCACGGCAGTTTTTCAGCCGCTGACAAATTAAAGCACGTGATTTTGAAGCTAACCGAAATAGGCATAATAAGTTTACGTTGTGTCAGGGCTCGAGACGCGTTAGAGCGCGACAAGCTTCAATCGACCGATTGCACATCCAGCGAGCAGTCCAAGTGACGACAAAGCAAGCCAGACATGGCGGGCCAAAGTGATTGTATGTTTATCTGACGTGTTTTGTGGAGGAACACCTTGCTGACGGTCTGTTCTAGGGTCCTGTGATGCCAACGATGCGCTGCAAATCAATCTCGTCCAGCCTGGCGAGACAAGCCCAACCACGGTTGCGACCTTTCACCCCCAATTTACATATCCGATCTTTGGCGATGACGAGCGCATATTTGGCTACAAGGGACTAATCATCCGGCTCCGGCTTACGACGCATGATATGCGCAGTCATGTGTACATCAAGTATGACGAAAAGTTTAAGACGGTTGGGGATACGGCGGCGCTGGATCTAAAGAAGACGATGCGCGATTGGCTTCCGAAATGTAAGCGTCGGCAATTGGCAGCGGAAGAGGTGAACGGGGCTGATGGGTTTTAGCGGCATTCTCTGGGTTTCATGAATACGAGATGGAATTGCAAAAAGGCACCACTGCGAAGGACTTTCGACCGCCAGGGGAAATAATACACTCGTATACTGACAAAGGGCGCAATTTCGAAATCTGGGCAGGGTCATTGGCTGATGAAGGAGTTCGAAAACTGCTAGAACGTGCCCAGGTTCTGATCCCATTGTTTATTGAGGGAGGAACTGCCATCGATACAGAGGACCTGCCGTGGACTCTCGAGCGATGGACTGTTTACTATCTGTATGTTTTCTTGTGACACGGCGTTGTGAACAAACCTGACTTTGTCTAGATACGAGAAGGTCACGCCGCCCACGCCGAATGCATCCCAGTATTCGATGATCGGGTATGCCACAACCTATCGATATTGGTTCTATACAACGGGGGAGAAACCCAGAATTGATGACGGAAAGCTTCCGCTTCCGCCGGAACGCGAACCGCAATTCTCAGACTTTCCTAGCCGCCTTCGCATTTCGCAGTTCCTGATTCTGCCGCCGTACCAGGGTAATGGCCATGGGACGCGTCTCTACAATGTCATCCACAATGCCTGCATGACCGACTCCAGCATCCAGGAACTCACCGTTGAAGACCCCAACGAATCCTTCGACCAACTTCGCGATCAGGCTGACTACGCAACGCTGAAACCCGAGTTTGTCAAGCACAACATCGCAATAAACCCGGACCCATATCCCCCTGACACCAAGCGGCGGCCCCGGCGAATGCCGACTTCGGCACTGATTCCCGTTGAAACTCTCTCCAAGATTCGATCACAATACAAGATCCAACCGACGCAATTTGCTCACATCCTTGAAACCTTCCTCCTCGAACAGATTCCGGTCCGGCACCGGCTCATCGGTGGCGCGAACATCGCCAGGCTCCTGATCAAGAAGTGGAAGACTGACGACGAGAATGACCGACGGTACTACTGGTGGCGCATGCTCGTGAAACAACGCCTGTACCGTCGCTCGCGTGACGTTCTTATGCAGCTGGATCTCGCCGAGCGGATTCAAAAACTCGAGGAGACGGTCTCAAATGTCGAAGAAGGGTACGAGAAGCTGCTCAAGGATGCGGCTAAACGGGAGGATAAAAAGAGAACAGCGGCCACCGCTGCGGAGGCTTCGACTGATGCCGACGTCGCGGAGGCCGAGCAAATCGTTGCGCAGCGGACAAAGCGGAAGTTTGCCGTTGTCGAGGAAGACGATGAGGAAGGGAGTGAGAGCGATGCTGCCAAGAGGGCCAAGGCTTAGATCTACGAGAATATGCCATGCATGTGTTGGATGAGCTAGATCAGATTACGCGGTGTATTATACACATTTACCTTTCAATGCACGTTATTAATTCAGCAGAATGGAATGTCGTCGGTGTGTGCTCGTACGGAGTACAAACATCCATTGAACGTCAGACTCTGATGTAATGTTTAGTCATCATGAGATATAAGTTCGCGCTAGCCGATTTAGGCTAGTTCCGTATACTAGTCCATTTTCGTACTAGTGTGGGAGCGCTCGAAACCATGAGGCCCTTCCACTCTAAGCTCAGGAACAGCTCAAAGGCATTGCTCAGTCGTCGACAACCATCCTACGACTTGTCCGCCATGGTAAGTCTTACGCTAAGAACTTGTCGCATACCTTGCGCTTGTTGCCCGTGCTAACAACTTCTTGAATAGCTGCCTCTAGGTCTCCTCACGGCCGCGCAAGGTCACCCAATGCTCGTCGAGCTCAAGAATGGCGAAACGCTCAATGGTCACCTCATCAACTGCGACAACTGGATGAACCTGACTTTGAAGGAGGTGGTGCAAACAAATCCAGAAGGAGATCGATTCTTCAGATTGCCAGAGGTTTACGTGCGGGGCAATAATGTACACTTCAAATCCACTGATGGTTCCATTTGCGCACAGCTGACATTCTGCCTTGCAGATCAAGTATTTGCGAGTGCCGGAGGAGATTCTCGAGATCATCAAGGAGCAGCAGCAACAACAGGCTCAAAATCGGGCGCGCAATGCACAGCAACGAATGGATGGTCGAGACCGAGGGCGGAATCAGCGAGGCGGGCGCGGCGGGCGCGGCGGGCATGGCCGCGGTCGTTGAAAGATTGCATCTAGAGAGTTTCCTATTGCTGGACGTTGTGAGATGATACCCTGAATCTGTCATGATGAATGGAACGTTTGGCATGCGATGGGATACTACTTATCTAGTGGCGTAACCTGAGCAGATCCGTGATGAAATCTGCCGTCTAGTGCTGCAGAATTTTGCATCGCTACCTCCTATCGATATTCTACGTAGTTTGGTCACTGTCGCCGTAAAGGGCGATGCGTGATGACCGTCGACAACAGTCCGATCTGAATGGGTGCTCTGCCAGCTCCCTCTTCTCTAAATCACGTGACCTTAGTAGACTTAGGATTTCTCAAAGCTCGCCGCGTTCGCGATAGTATCAAGCACTGGTTCGCTAGACATGAGGCCGGCGACCCTGACGGTGGATGGGTTGTGGTACTGCCTCTGTCCGTCCTTCCACCAGTCGTATGTTTTGCGCCCCGTCTCGTCGTTCTTCCCGAGCAGGCCAACGCGGCCATGTCGCTTCTCGCGCGGACTGCGGAATGGAGCAGCATGCCGGAGAAATCATTACAGCAGCCTTCAGGCCCTCAACGCTCATGATGGACGCGATCGCAGACACAATGGGGAGCGAACGGAGCAGCGATGTCTCAACCCGCCGGCTGGATTTCAGAGACCCGACGCTTCCCAACGGACCCTTGGGCGTCTCCCAATGGGGCCAGGTGTGCAGCGTACTCCTGCCCGAAAGCCCGAGCAGATGACGGCAATGCATTCAATCCAGTCGCTGGCGCAAGAAAAAAAGGGCCTGGCGGAGGGGAAGCCTGTGCGCCGTCGAATAAAGGTGTCCGACAGCATCACAAGGCGGACGACGGAGGAACTGGAGACAACGCTCCAGAGGCTTTCCAGCAAGGCCAAGCCTAACATGCAATATACGATGCAGATCCTCCGCACGCTGATTGCGGAGCGCAACGTGCAGCCCCGAACCCGGCATTACAGGGCGCTGATACAGGCGAATGCGGATCCGGAGCTGGGTTCGGCGGACAATGTCCGAAGATTGCTCCGGGAGATGGAGGAGAATGCAATCGCGGCGGACTCGGCGACTTTGCATGCCGCTTTGCAGGTGGGTTACCGTTAAGTCTCTCTTGATTCGTTTACTAAATGTTTTGAAGGCGTTGTCGGTCCATCCTGACCCACAACTGCGTCAAGAGGTCCTCCAAACGATGCGAGATCGCTGGCTGTCGCTAAGTCCTGCTGGGTGGCACTATGTCGTAGCAGGACTCCTCCGCGAAGAGCAATACGAGCTGGCGCTGGAACGCCTAGAACACATGAACCGTATTGGCATCCCTGTTCAGCAATGGCTACACAGCATGATAGTCTACACGCTCTGCGATTTGAAAGAGTATGACTTGGCCCTACAGTTGATCAAAAACCGCACGAATCAGCACCTCGACACGTCTAAGGACCTTCTCTTGCATGTACTGGACGTGACAAGCGCCGCATTGCACCACGAGGCTACATCGTATATCTGGAAGCAATTGGTCGAGCTAGAGGGTTCCCCCGTGCCGTTCCAAGTCTGCGAGCAGGTCTTCAGGGTAGCGGCGCGCCACGGAAATCCGCAACTGGCAGAGTCCGCGCTTCAGTTCCTTTTCCGGAACAACATGACCCCTACAGCGGAGAATGTCGAGAACGTGGCGGCTGCTTACGCAGTAACGGGGGATCTCAGCACTGCGATGGAGGTCCTGTGCTACATGGAGGAACAAGCCGGGATCCCGGTCACGGAGAGATCCACACAGTCGATTCTCGACTACATGACTAAGCGACAAGTCAGCCCGAACAACATCTGGCGACGACTGACCAAGCTCAAAGAAAAGAAAAAGATCCCCATTTCCGTCGGCTGCGCAAATGTCGTCCTCCGCTATTGCCAGCACGCGTACACGCGGAAGCCGAATCCCGTTCCGCAGGCCATGACCATGGCGCTGCGGTTCTACAAGGACATTTTTTACCTGTGTACCGGAGGCAAGGCCAACGTGGAGACATACAACATCATGTTTTCCTTCTGCCGCGTTGCACGCCGCCCCGACGTGTGCATGTTCTTCGTCAAAGAGATGGCGGCGCTCGAGGTCGTCCCGAATGAGAGAACGCTCGAGCTGCTGATCCTCATGTGTCTGGAGATGAAAAACTACGAGTCGGCGTACAAGTACTTTGTAGACTTTGAGGGGAATGGCTGGACGCTGTCGAGGGAGACTGCCACGGATATTCGCCGTTTTTGCGAGGGCTCAGAAGACGAGACGGCGAAGAAGCTGATGGAGCATGCGATGGTGACGGAATCTAATGATCAGGCACCGTGATGTGTATCTGCACATAGAAGCAATCCTATGATTGTACTGCTGTACGATATAAATCGTCTGGGCTGATCTGTATTATGTACGTTGATCGAGGATATCAGTGATAGAGCCCAACCCCTATCTCCCTGGAATACTCCGTTGAGTAGACGACCCTAGTTGTCTCTTGATTCTGCTAGGGATCATCTGCAGCATTGACCGGGTTTGAGACTGCCTTATTATTAGCAACTTTCATCCCACTGGCTGATAAGAGCTAGTGGTGACATCATCGCCCAAGTTTATGCTGCACTACCAGGAACACCCACACCCAAGCCTGGTCCTCATTCATAGGAGGAATGGAGTCATGGTCTCTGTCGACTCTGGAATCGAATCGTCGCGACTCTCAGCGCAGAGATAGCGGCTTTGATCTGATGTGATGGTGAGCCTCCTTTCACTTGCTCGGAACCATTTCCGACTTGCAGTCCTTTTTCAAGCTCCAGGCCCCTCCAAGGGGACAATTGTCCAAAAAAAAAAAAAAAAAAAAAAAAAAAAAAAAAAAAAAAAAAACGGAACGGTAGAAGAAAGGATAGAATTGCTAATTCATTTATCAGGCTTCAATCCTCCGCCAACTAGTTGCCGGGCCCCGATTGCAGCATCCCGAGGCACGTCTGGATTTGTGCTATGTGACGGACAATAGTACTACCCCTCCCCTTCACTTTCGACACCAAATTCAAACAAAGAAGGCTAACAATGTATTGTTAAAGTCATTGTAACCTCCGGTCCCTCATCCACCTACCCCAAACGTGCCTATCGCAACCCCACCGATGCGCTTGTCCGATTCCTCGACTCCAAGCATGGCGCTGACTGGGCTATCTGGGAGTTTCGCGCGGAGGGCACCGGGTATCCTGACGCAGAGGTCTATGGACGCATCCACCACTTCCCATGGCCGGACCATCACCCGCCGCCATTCGGCTTGCTCGTCTCATGCATGGCGAGTATGCGTGCGTGGCTGACGCAAAAAGGAAAAGAAGGGAAACATGTGGCCGTCGTTCACTGTAAAGCCGGCAAGGGTCGCAGCGGCACAGTCGCATGCAGCTATCTGATCAGCCAGGAAGGGTGGCGCATGGAGGATGCCCTGCAGCGGTTCACGGAGCGGAGGATGAGACCCGGGTTCGGACCGGGTGTGAGCATTCCCAGTCAGCGGCGTTGGGTGGGCTACGTGAACCGCTGGGCGAATGCCATGGACAAGAAGTACGTGGACCGGCCCGTGGAGATCCTCGAGATCCATGTCTGGGGCCTACGGGATGGCGTCAAGGTCGCAGTTGAGGGCTACGTGGACCAAGGGAAGAAAATCAAGTGCTTTCATCTCTTCCGGCGAAGCGAGCGCATCGTCATGGAGAACGGAAGGGGAAATAGCGGGTCCTCCACAGACAGTTTCAGCCGGCAGCCACCGGAAATCAAAGCGGCAGCTCCGGCCGTAGAAACCGTTACCTCGCCCACTTCATCCGCCATAGTTTCGGAATCTCAACAGCAAAAGCGCTCAAAGAAGTTTTGCGCCGTCCTCCTTCGACCCTCCCAGCCCGTCATTCTACCCTCTTCTGATGTCAATATTGACTTTGAGCGTCGTACAAAGGCCACCTACACCGGCTGGGCCATGGTGACATCCGTCGCCCACGTTTGGTTCAACGCGTACTTTGAAGGCGGTCACAAGTACGACTCAGGAGTCTTTGAGTGCGAATGGGAGAACCTCGACGGGATCAAGGGCACGGCGCAAAAGGGGACAAAGGCGCTGGACCGCGTCAAGGTGGTATGGAGATACGCCGCGCCACCACGAGTGGACGAGGAGAAGAGAAAAGAAGAGGCACCATTTCCACAGCCAGAATCGGGTGAGCCGGTACCGGAGGGTCAGCCAGCGGATTGGCGAGGCGATAATGTCACCAGGGTGGACGACGGGATGGAGTACCGTGAGTCTGCAACTACGACTGCTGCTGTGGTTGGAGCTAGGAAAGAGACGGGTGGCTATGATGATGCCAATACGAGGAAGAACCCAGTCCGGCCTAGGATTCCTCGTACTGACTCCGAAATCCTTAAAGACGCGGTGCTAGTTGAACCCGGAAAACTACTAGCGGAAGGCCCGTCCATCATTCGGAAACTTGGGCCCCGGAAACAGACTGAGGAAAGCAGAGATATCAGTCTTGCAAGCAGTGTTGAGGACTTAAGCGAGACAAAAGACGATAAAAAGGACGAGAAGCAGGATGAGGAGGAAGGAACTGATGCTGACCTCGAGAGTGTTCAAGCATTTTACAACGGCGAGAGTCGCCCGGAGAAGAAAGACATGCGGTAGAAAAACGGTGTACTTATATAGAGGTATCGTTATATACTGCATTCATCATTCCATTGGCCCAACCCAAACACAAAAATCCAATCCCCAGACGCCGTCGTGTCCCGTCGTGTATGTGCATAATACATACCTATCATCAATCATAACCCCCTAACCCGTTTAACCCATCCAACGTCCTCCGAAACTGCTCCGCTTCACGCTCTAGCCGTCGATCTCTAGCCGCCCTCTCCCGTTCCAGCCGTCGCCGTTTCCGTCTCTCATATACAGCACGCACCACACGCTTCACTTGATCCTCGCCAGTACGGAAATTCGCCTTGGCTAGCCCAACCACTGCGTCGATCTGCTCCGGCGTGTAGACGAAATTCCAGGTGGACAGGAAGTCGTCCTGTTCAGGATTGATAGTGCTGGGTTTGACTGCAAGAGGGCCCGGAGGTGGTTCGTTGGTGGATGTTCCTGGGGGAGGGGTTCGGGGTTGTGGAGTTGGGTTGCCCCCATTTGCCGAGGAGGTGATGGGAGGTTGGGAAGAAGAGGAAGAGTCTGCGGAAGGGTTTGGCAGGAGAGGGAAGTATATCACAGCGATGCCGGCGTCGGGCCTCATGAGATGAAACTCTGATTCTGCGGGGTCTTCGTGGATGGGATGGAAGAGGCGCTTGGATGGTGGCGGCTCGTCGCTGCTGGTCATTTCTTGTTTCGTACCAAGCCAAACGTTGCAGTATCCGAGTTCGTGGTCTGGGCGATCGTGGCGTTGCTGGACGTCGTGGCCGACGCTGGAGGAGGAGCCGGAGCTGGAGGGACCCTGCTTGGCTCTGTCGCCCTTTCTAGGGTCCGACATCATCAAGGTGTCGGCCGGTTCTGGGTCGTCTTCGCGGGACACTCCCTGGGCGGCGCTGAGTTTCTCCTCGGCTGCTTTCTCGTCGAGCTGGTCTGTTTCTTCGATGCTGCGAGTGACTTCTTCCGGTTTTGTGTCCGGCTTCGGCCATCCCGCACCCGTTGGCCAGCCTTTGATACCGCGTTGGCGGGCGTACCCGTCCACGACCGACAGCCAGTTCTCTTGTTTGATATCAGCCGAGGCATCAAAGGCGATGATAATGTCCACTTCTCGACCAGGGCGGAGAAGTGGGTAAATGGGAAGGTTGTTGCTCATGCCGGCATCCATTAGGTGAAGATGGCTAGTGCGGAAGATCGACTCTGGACACGAAGGTGGCAGTTTGTCCTTCATGCCCAGAACAAAGTTTGGGATCGACGCCGGGTCAATGGGATGCACCCGGACCAGATCTGGAGTCTTTCCTTCGATCAGCGAGTCTATGCCGCCGAAGCCGGCGATTCCCCTCAGCACGGGGCGGATCTCCTTGTAGTAGTGTGACAACGTGGCGCAGAACGCACTGCCCCAGATGCCCATCAACAGCGGTATCCGTACTTCTGGCAGGGCATATTCATTGGGAGGAACGACGTTGCGGCCTCCGTTGAACTGTCTTCCAACAGCCCACATCGGGATTCCGGCATTGAATTCCTCGCAAAAGAACTCGTACGGCGTAAACTCGAACCACTGAAACCAGGCCTCCTTTTGCGCTTCCTCCTTGAGTTTCTCTGGACCTCGTCTGCGCTTCATCTCCGATTCGTCTACTATGGGAATCTCGTGCCGCACGGCAGTGTAGATAGGAAGAGGATGCTGGCCATCCCTGAGCGACTCCCGTTGGTTGGACAGTTTAAGATCCTGATCATTGACTCCCAGCTCTCCTTTAGGAACGAGTAGCCGCGCACCCAGCAGTAAACCATAGATATCCACCAAGCCGAAATCCGAATTTGGATCACCTTTTAATTTCTCTACCAGTCCCCTCAGGAGATACTTATTCGCTGGCGCCGTCGTGAGCAAGTTCAGCGCATCAGGAGGGAAAGCCATGTGGACTCCGAGGCGATTCTTGAGATGAGTTCTCATCCTCTCGAAGTTACGGCCTGTCAGAGAGGAGTGATATAGAGTTTGTAGCCAACAGCTGCCGCTGACTCCAGCGGTATAGGTAACGCAGTCCCATATTCCTGCTTCCTGCGCTGCTTGGTATGACCCCGTCCCGGCCACCAATGCTCTGAGTCCTCCGCCGGAACCGCACATGGCGATAATTGGCACATCATCTGGGTGAACCTCTTCTTCCAGGTCAAGATACTTTTTCAGGGCCTTTGCGACATGCTTTCGCCGCTTCCAACGAAAGGCTTTCTCCTCTGGACATAAATCATCTCCGACTCGAACCGTGGCATCGAGTGCAATTTCCGGGTTCAAGCTCACATCGCGTGCTTCCTCCCATATCTCATATGCTAATGATCCCGGTGCGAAAGCCAGTTCCCGCTGCAACTTCTGCACTGTCACCGGCAGATAGCGCGTCCAGTCCGGAACAATGTAGTTCTTGATACTGTCGCCGAGCGTCGCCCAGTCAATTGACTCCAATGACGTCTGGGTGGCGTTCAACTTCGACATGAATGCTCCCCATGCCGTTGCTTCGGTGTCGGCGTCATCCCGGCCATTCTGCGCCCGTTTCTGCTCCTCCCATTGTGTTGCCGATGATGAAAACAAAGCCTTCTGCCTTGATAGTGTGGATTTCCCTCCCCTTTGCAGACCTGTGGGCTCGTAATACCGCAATGCGGGCCATGTAACAGCGAGAAACGCTGGAGGGGCTGTCCAACGTAACCGCCACAGTTTCTCCCCATACATTGCGTCAGTTGCGGCAGAATCAGCTATCGCATCGTGAATCTGCGGTTTTCGCGTTCGAGCTTCGCCGAATGCCTATCTCCAACGAGTCGTTCTAGCCGGTCTGGATGCCAGGTAGGTACCCTCGCTACGGTCACGTGGTTTCAGGGACACCCTCAGTGCTTGCACCTCGAAAGGAGCTAAGTGATAATCCTGGAATATTCAACAAAAGCAGAGATTCGGGAGACAGAGGTATCAAGTTGCCAATCAGGGTAGGGAGTTCGTCGCATCAACATTCGTCGCGGCATGGCCCCGGCATGTAACCGATAAGGAGCTCTCCCCTCAACCCCGAGTCGATCGTTATCGAAGAGCTCCCTATTGCGACGATACTCACACCTCGACCAGCGCGCCGAAGGTTTATGCAAATCTCTGAACGATAGGCCGAAGTACATTCCTCCAGACTCCTGCCGACGCCGGAGTCTGATTCCGAAACGCCACCATGGTCGGTACCAGGAACACCGCGTATGCGGAGGAGAGCGCAGAGGTCGAGGTGCTCTACGCAAACCTCGACAAGCTCAAGGTCCTCACAAAGAAGATTAGAGGCTCTATGGACCGATTAGAAACAAGTGGCAGAGTGGTCTCGGATGCGATTGGTCCCATCTACGGCAACACGCAGTCGCTACAGATTACAAACAGCAACATCGACCGCGTGATCGAGGCGATTGACAAGCTGCGAAAGCCGCTTGATGCTAAGGGCGATGAGGAGGGAATTATTCGCGCGGGGTATGTTGAGGAGATTCAAAGGATTCAATGTTGTCCCTGACGTCGTTATAGGCCCCAGAATGCCGGTCTCCCGCAATATCTCTCTGCGTTGAAGAGGGTTGATGGAGCTCTAAAGAACCTGACTGCAACGAACCTTCGATCCAATCAGCAGGCGATCTCAGAATTTCAGACCCTTCTGAACACGGGAAGTAAGAAGCTCCAGGATCTGTTCCGCTCGAAGTTGAGGCAGGATTTGAGCCCAGTCGAGCCTCTGCATTACCTGACAAAAGGTGAGCAGGTGCTTCCAATTACGTTGGATGTGGACTAATGAACGTCAAGAGCTCGAATTTCCATCCATTCCGGACAGTATTATAGCAGAACTGAAACCCGTTGCTGCTGCCATCAGCTCCGCCGCACAGTCGCAATCACAACGCCCTCCCGAGGACCCAGCGATTGGCATCTACTCCGAGATTCGGGGACCGTACATTGCGACCAGCTTACAGAACCTCGCAATGGCATCTATCAACACCGCAAAACGACGGCCTGAAGATGGCCCCTACAAGCAAGGCACAAACGGCATCGGCGTTTACGCCTCCGCACTAGAAGGTTTCATCACCAGCGAGCATAAGTGCGTCGTTAAAATATTTCCGAATGACCAGCGAAACCGAGTCATGCAGGCCACGCTCCGTCCCGCGCTGACGGAGTTCTCAAAGACTCTGCGGGAACTCAATCAATACATCAAGGCGAACCTCATGACTGACTGCTTTCTGGCATTTGAAATCATCGACATCGTTACGTCAATGTCCTATCGGATTGATTCCATGGCTGGGGAGCTGAAGAGCTCATTAATTGAGGCACTTCGGCCTATTCGCGAAACAGCGAAATCGTCGCTGTCCGAGCTCCTGGAGGAAGTCAAACGAAAGGCTTCGGGCATCACTGTTCTACCACCAGACGGAGACTCAGTTCCTCTGGTCGGGGAGGTTATGAGCGCGCTCGCTACGTTGACCACCTATTCGGGGCCATTAGCTTCGATCCTAACGTCATTGGGAGACGGAGGCTGGAGATCGAAACCAGGATCCATGTCCTCGACTCCGCTTGACGTGAGCCCCGACAGCTCAACTCTGTTTTCCCACTTTATATTAGACATTATTGAAGCCTTATTCTCATCGCTCGAATCCCGCGGCCGCGCTTTCCACCGTTCCAAAGCTACCCTCGGCGTCTTTCTCTCCAATATCTTTTGCATCGTTGATCGGAACATCCGCTCCAACCCGGAATTGGCCCGTTACATTTCCAGTCCGGACAGTATCGGCCGCCTGGATGCATTCCGCAAGCGCGGCACGTCCACCTACCTCGAAGCTTGGCGTGAGACATCGCATCACCTTCTCGATGTCCAGTATACGTCTCGCGGGCAGCGACCCATGTCGAGTGGTTCCGTGGATTCGGCACAAGTTGTCAAGTCCCTTGGGTCCAAGGACAAGGATGCGATCAAGGAGAAATTCAAGGCCTTCAATGCCAGCTTCGATCATCTCGTCAGCCAGCACAAGAGCCTGTACATGGAGCGGGAGGTCCGCGGTGCACTGTCGCGTGAGGTCCAGGCGGTGATTGAACCGCTGTACGCCAGGTTCTACGATAGATATCATGAGATTGACAAGGGCCGAGGGAAGTACGTCAAGTATGACAAGGGGGCATTGTCCGCGCAGTTGGCCTCTCTGGGATAACCGGAAGCTCTATCACTGTTTATCTGTCATTGGCGTTCTAGGATGGTCTGGTGTTAGGGGATGCATTGTATATCTCGAAATAGTCGTATGATAATGTAAACTCGTCTGATTCTTGAAAGTCATCCGCGTTGGGACTGGAACGATCTCCAAGCCTAAGGGATGTGCGTATCCACACTTGGCTGGGCAAGAGTAAGTTTATGCCTTCGAGTAACGTGTCCATTTGTTGACAACGACTGATGAAGCTGAAGAGGCCACAGGACGTCCAGGACGAGAATGCCACTTCTCGATATACACACGCATCTTTGTACTCACAAGCAAATAAGCATACGATTGAGTGCTCGCTTTGAAAGACTTGACAATAATGCAACGTTCACCCCCCCCCCCCCCCCCTCTTTCATGTCAATGAATCACAGTCCTCCGTGCTCCATCCTCAACTTCAAATCATGAAGTCAGAAGAAAGTCAATTGCTCCTCAGAGTTGTTTTCTTTCTGCCGGTCTCGTTCCATCTTCGCCTTTAAAGCCGCCATTCGCCTTTCGATTGGCCGGAAGAACTCTCGTCTCATCCTTTTCATCATTTGAAGGAACTCCTGGTAGTCCTCAATCGCCTCACCAATGACACGATCGAGCAGGTTGATCGGCGTTGCGAGATCGATGGGGAACTCAACCAGGCGGTCTTCGTCGGCGTCACTGACGACGACCTGTTTCTCCTCGATTTCGCGGAATGGCTTAAGGATATAGGCGTTGTAGGCGGCGCGGAAGGCGAGTAAGAGGCGTCTCTCGACACTGCGAGCCTTTCCTACGCGTCTGCCGGTGCAAGCGAAGCGTCAAAATCGATTACTGAAGGGGGAGGTTGAAAGGAACAGAAGTGCCCACCTTATCACCACGCGCACCATCCGATGATGAATAAGTTCTAGCGACGCCCACGACTCATTCTCTCTAAGGTCTCGGAAGATCCGCGAAAGCTCTTCCATGGCAACGTCACAGCCTTCTAGGTGCCGGCAGATTCCTTTGTCCAGCCGCGACATGAATGTACCAGCCGCGATGATTGCGTCGGAGATTTCTCTGTTGCCACTCTCCGTGAGGAGGAATTTGGCTTTACCGTTCTCCTGTGTTGGGAAAAAAAGCTTCCGATTGGCAGTCAGAACCATGTTCGTCAGTGTGATGAAACGTTCTTGTACTCTTTTGTCAACGCCTGGCTCTTTGAGGGTGAAGGCAAGTTCGGCGAGGACGGACCCGTCTGCGTCGTGAACATTGAACCCCAGGCTAGTAGGAGGTGCGTCACCCTGTATCCTTCCATTGTTGGCCTCTCCGGTGCCCTCATTGTCATCAGCGTATTCATTCGCTGTGACGCATCCTTCTTGGAATCCGAACCATGCGTGGTGGAAGACGGTGCCGGTAACGACATGCAGAGGTGAGAGCTGGTCGGCGTCATTGAAAGAAGTGGGTGGTCTCTGCTCCGTTTTTGCTAAACGATCAGCTTCAGCCAGCGCCTCGACGAGGGCCGTCAGCTTGTCCTCCTCATATCCTTCGCGACGGGCCACATGCTGCATCACTACCAAAGGGACCGGGTCGTATCCACTACTACCTGCAGAGTTGCTCAAGGTGTTTACATCTTCTTCCGGGGACGACGTCACATGAGCTGCACACGGGCGGGTTACCAGGTCCTGGATGGCTTTCGCAAGGCCCATGGCACGCTCAGACCGAGGAAGCCGACGCAGTAAATCCTCCCTACGTGGCAGCGTACTGGACCTGTTGCGCGCGTTTTCAAAAGTAAGCGAGATCTCCTGCTCTGAGTTTCGCGTGTCAGGTCCTGCCTTGATAGTCGTGACGACACTTCCCTGCGGTGACGGTGCCCTCTCTGTGTTGTCTCTCGTGGTTTCTTCTACAGCGGACGCCGGCGGATCTTTGCACTCCTCCTCGGACTCAGGAATCGGCGGCAGGGCTGTCGGGACAGCGCTCTGCCATTCCTGCTGGGCGAGATACCGGAGCACCCTCTGCTCGCTCGACTCCTTCTGGAGACTCGTTAAACGCAGAGCCGTCAGCGTTACCGTGGACTTGGGCAGGCGGCTCTGGCGTTGCTGACCGTCCTGATTGTCTCCATGCAAGACGGTCAGGTTTCCACTGCCATCATCAGAATGCTCGAAACCTGGTTCGGGAAAAGAGAAAGAGTCTTCGTCGGCCATGCCGTGCAGCTTGCTGAGCAATTGGATGAGCCGTCCGTACACGCTTCTCAGGTGGAAAAAGGCACTTGTTTTCTGCAAGTTTTTCAGCGTCTCGACGGGAGATAGAACCGTGAGTCGCACTGCTGCGGCCGCCATCGTTGGGTAGCCCGCGAGACATGAATAGAAATTTGTGATGAAATAGTTCGACGGTTCTTGTGTTGCTGCATGCATCAACCTCATCGTCTCGGCGATGAGCGCAGGTAATGAACTTATATTCGTCGTCTCTTTCCATTTCTGTATCAGACTGGTGAGTGACCTGATGTTGCGCGTGGCGGATGAACGCGACGGGAGATTTATGTATCTTACCGTGGTTATGTTTTCCTTCCTCACCATCGTCATTATCACCCTGGACCCCACCGGCAATATCCCATCTCATCTGGTTGTTGACCTCACGCAGGTGGAGCCAGATCCGCAGCAGCATGAGCTGCAGGCTGACAGCTAGGAGGTGGAGTCTCAATCTCTGCAGCTGCGTGGATTGCTTGGAGCTTAGGGAGCTGATCTTAGACGACTGGGCCGTCGATGTTGACAAGCATAGTGGTAGGTACGCCTCCTTGTCTTGTCCTAGGCCATGGAGGGGCTAGGTGGGAGATTATCGAACTGCATGGTTTGGAATTTGTTCACACTTTACATTGTTGTGCGTGGGATGCAATGACAGGATGGTTGTATCGCATTCACTTTCACGGATTCTCTGGGATTCACGCTGGTAATGGTCGGCATGGCTGCTATTTCTGCATGGCTGTGGGCTATATTCATAGACAGACGCCAGAATCTAAAGATCTACTGGTGCTCCCTAGGGCCAGATCAGACAGGCGTATATTCGCAGGAAATATCCCTGGGTGAATCTTCAACGGATATCTCTCCCTGGCCTGGCAAATGTAAGTGACCTGGCTCAGCTAGTTCCACTGTTCTTTCACCATTCCATACAAGACCACCAAGCTACAATCTCCAAGGAACCAAAGAAATCTCCATATCCAAATCAATAATGTAGTTTTGGCTATTACTAACAGATAATCGCTATGATTACTCGTCCATTGTACCGCCACCCATTGATCCACGCCGGCTGCTTATGATACATCGCCCAAAACATGCCCGACAACAGATCTGCGGCTCTCCCCTTCCCTCCCAAGGACATCCACCGACACAACGGAGTGTTTTGCCCTCCCCCGACACAGAACGTGTGGGAAAGACTCCTAACTTCGAATGGAATGACCCCCAAGAGGTTATCGAAGGATGGAGGTCGATCTGCGCACTCTGACTGATTGACACCTCATGGAGAAAAAGAGTGTGGCAACTCAAAGTAGTGCGCCATTGCCAAGGAAGCTGGATGGTTATGTTAATGATAAAAGAGATGGGAAAGAATGTGAAATTTCTGTTTATTGATTCTTTTTGTCTGCTTCCGAGGTTGCGGTGGCCTGCTCTTCCGCTTCATCATCGTCCGGTAAAGGTACATCCATGACTCGATCTGAGGCACTTTCCAGCGTCCTTCGAGCCCAATGGCGGACGCCTTTGTAGACAGTCTATATCGATAGTTAGCATATTCTTGAATACTGGTGAGATGAGATACATACCCAAAGAAAACTCATTACACCAAGCAGAACCACTACCCAACTAATGGAGGCTACTCGGCTTCGACCGGTTCGGCGGCCGCCGACCAAGCCTGATCCCCGAATGTTGAAGAAGTTCCAAGGAGACATAGCCACAATGGCCTTGATAAATGACAAGATTCCTAGAGAGGCTAGTCCCTTGAGAAAGTGCTCCGTCCAAGATTTGTGTTCCGGCTCATCCAAAGGAACATCGATCATGACATCCGGTTCATAGAAATCTGCCCCCAGAATTGTGTCGAGAGGGTCCACATAGAGATTGATAATGGGGTCAGCAATGAAACCAAGAAGGAACACGGTGAGGAGTAAAATCCCAAATGTCAGCACAATCTGGGCCGCTTTACTGCTGATCCAGTGAGCATAGGTCACCCGTTCGAGCCGGTATCGAAACCCGCACGTCGGGCACTGCCAGTAGTTTCTCTTGCCGTAGTTGGGATCTGCATGTCGCCATTTCCGGAGACAGCCCTCGTGCACATATCGAGAAGTCCCCTTGCACTTGCACGGCCGAAGGAGCCGACCTAGCTCTGGGTCCTCCGATTCATACACTACCCGCGGAGGCGGTTGCAGATAGCTGGGGAGATGCTCAGAGGCCGGCTTCGTGCTTGGGTACACTGTCTCCAAGCATATGCGACAGGTCCGAGGCGGATAGTGCTTTTGGGCCCGTGGTGCTGAGTTTTCATCAGAGTTAGTAGGCCTAGAAGGTTGCTCATCCGCATGTCCAGCATGCTGGGAAGGATCGTCTGGCCAACTCCCTGCAGGATTTCGATGAAGGAATGTAGCATCCATTGCGAAAACTCAGACAAGATCAAACCATTCTTACAATTTTGCAGCAAACGAGCTGCTGGCCAAAAAAGACATGAAGCAAATCTGACTGGAACTGTGTGGAAACAGGAAAATGGGGAACGGCAGAATCCTTCTTATGTAATCATATCTTACGTAATAACTAAACAGAGCTCCAATCGGTCTAACCCGACATGGTTGGCGGGCCAAGACAACTTGTCGTCAACAGCTGGTGTGCCTAGGACGGGCTCTCCGTTAACCGCAGAGGTCCTTCAACTTTCAGTCTCTTGTTTTCAACATTCGAAGCTTGTTTGGAACCAGATATTTTGTGACTCAGCTTGGGGCCATTCTCTGCTCCTCATGGCGGACCGATATTCCTTTTCGCTTACGACTTTCTCCCCCAGGTTTGAGCTCTCGAGTTCGCGTATGATAATGAGTAGCTAACAATTCGGCAGTGGGAAGCTTGTTCAGATTGGTACTTGCATGAAATGTTCTGCGTTTGTTCATTGCTGCTGACCTGAGTCAGAGTATGCCCTCAACGCGGTAAACCAGGGCGTGACCGCCCTCGGGATCAAAGGTGAGCGAACGGAGCTTTTGAGTGCAGCATTAGTCGAGGTAACAGCAGACATCTGACTTCATGCAAGCCACCAATGGCGTCGTGCTGGCCACGGAGAAGAAATCCTCGTCGCCCTTGATCGATGCTCCGTCCCTATCCAAGATCTCGCTGATTACCCCCGATATTGGTATGGTGTATGCCGGCATGGGTCCGGATTATCGAGTTCTAGTCGACAAGGCTCGCAAAGTGTCACATACTGGCTACAAGCGCATCTACAATGAGTATCCCCCAACACGGATATTGGTCCAGGATGTCGCCCGTATCGTGCAAGAAGCCACCCAGTCAGGTGGTGTGCGTCCCTACGGTGTCAGTTTGCTCATCGCAGGGTGGGACGAGGGCGTGGAGCCGGAAGCAGCAGAGTCGAAAGAAGGGGAGAAGAAGGTCACGGGCAAAACTGGAGGAATCCTCAAGGGCGGGCCCAGTCTGTACCAGGTCGATCCTAGCGGAAGCTACTTCCCCTGGAAGGCGACTGCCATCGGAAAGAGCGCCACGAGCGCAAAGACCTTCTTGGAGAAGCGATACACTGAGGGTTTGGAGCTGGAGGACGCCATCCACATCGCGCTCTTGACTCTCAAGGAGACCATTGAGGGCGAGATGAATGGCGATACAGTAGAGATTGGTATGCTCATTTCCCACAACCCAACCTCATGCTCTGCTAACAAACTGGCTGCCAGGTATTGTTGGGCCACCAGCCGACCACCTATTGGGCTACGAGGGGGTTGAGGGGGCTCGAGGGCCGAGGTTTCGGAAATTGACCAAAGAAGAGATCGAAGACTACTTGACCAATTTATGATTGAGACGTTCCTATTGAATGGAAGCTGGCTTTTACCGAGTAATAGCTCTAGCTGTAATGATAGAATGAAGCTTGTGATATGATCTATCCAAATATTTGGGCCGTCCCGCCCGTCGTGGCGGGTGGGCTGTCCGCCAGTCACCGACTCAATTTTTTAGCTTCGGAGTTGGGTTTTAGGCTCGTCCCGCCGTCCAGCCTCCCACTTTTTCATGGCAGAAAGTCTTCCTATCGCCAACTTCGTGTCACGATGGCAACCAAACGAAGCTGATTGTTTCCGATTTGTGGTCATGAGCAAGTTGCCGCACCGATGGTGTGTGTTCGCTTGTGCCCCTCGTCCTCCAGTTCATCAGCACACAATACACCCAAAGATATATTTTTAGTTTCTTGAGTTTGTCTCTTCTTTGTGAATAATTTTTGGACCTGTCGCATTCTGTCCGTACATAAACATCATTTTCCGCTGTCTCAAATGTGCCTCTAACGAGCTGTGATATCTTGACAAGAGAGAATTTTGAACCAGCAATCATGGCTAGCAGCGAAGGGGAGTCACCGTCTGAAGCGAATCCCGTGTTAACACCACGGGCATATCAGCTGGAAATGCTCGAGGAGAGCCTCCGGCAGAATACTATCGTTGCGGTGAGTATGGCTGAATTGTGTTTGATAGGATGCATATCTAATCAGCTGGCGGAATGGATAGATGGACACTGGCAGTGGAAAAACTCAAATGTGCGGACTCCATCGTTAGAAGATTGACAGGGAGCTAACATTTCATCAGAGCAATTCTTCGTATTCAAGCAGAGCTTGAACGATGCTCCAGGGAAAAGGTTGGATTCAATGAAGCTTGCATGTGATTACTTTCACTAATGGGCTTAGCGAGTGTGGTTCTTGACTCCCACTGTGGCTCTCGCTGAGCAGCAGTACAAAGTCATCTCACAGCATATTCCAACCTTTCAGGCTCGGATCCTGACTGGAAATGACAATGTGGATCGCTGGCGATCCCAGAGAATATGGGACACCATCTTGTGCAATATCCGGATCGTCGTCTGTACTCACCAGGTGCTTCTTGATGCGCTATCCAGTGGGTTTGTGAAGCTCAGAGAAATCTCATTATTGGTATTCGATGAAGGTGTGTACCGGATTGCTTCTGCCAGATCGAGCGGGAGTTGACTATGATGATCAGCACATCGGTGTATCAAAAACCACGCTTCCAACGGTATCATGCAGCTCTACCACCAAGCTAGGATCGCCGGTGCTGCTCCATTGCCGTCGGTCCTAGGGTTGACAGCGAGCCCAGCCTCTAAGGCGAATGAAGATGCGCTGAAGTAGGCCTAGTTCTTTTACGGCGATGACTATTCTGCTGATGATATAAAGAACCCTTGAGAAGAACCTGCACGCCATCTGCAAGACCCCTGTGGTCAACAGAGAAGAACTCTTGAAGCACGTTCGCAAACCTGAGGTGTCGAAGGTATCCTATGCGGAGTCTTCTGAAGATTTCTCCGAGCTTCAGAAGCGCCTGTTTGCACTAGCAGAAAACGCAAAAGCGGAGATAGATAAGCATTTGAAAAGCCAGAAAGATGAAGGTAAGAAAGCTGTCGTACTCAAGCAGATCAATTCCCTGCGGTTGCGTGCCCAAGTCATTCACAAAGAGCTTGGACCCTGGGCTGCCGATGTCTTTGTCGCGACCTGCGTGGAGCGGTTCAAGACGGTAATCACCGAGAAAACTGAAAACGATCCTCTCTGGGCATTGGACAGTAAAGAGAAGCAGTGTTTGATGCGTCTCTTAACGCCACTGATCCCAGCAATTGATCAAACTCGACACTGGGGATCGCAGCCCGACTTACTGTCCCAGAAAGCTGAACTCTTGATGCAAACTATCGCCGACAACTACAGCCCTGGCTGTCGCATCATTGTCTTCGCCGAGCAGCGGGCTACGGTCATCATGCTGGCTCATTTGCTGTCTGTCCATCCGCTGACAAAGGGCATCGCTGCGGGATACTTTCTCGGCCTCAGTAGCTATGCGAATCGGAAGCCCAACATCGTCGAGTTGGACTGGTCCAACAAGTACAAACATGAATTGGACGATTTCCGAAGTGGGAAGAAGAGCATACTCGTGGCGACATCGGTGCTGGAAGAAGGGATCGACGTCCCCGCTTGCAATATCGTCATTTGCTATGACCCACCGAAGGAGCTGCGGTCCTTTATTCAGCGGCGTGGGCGGGCTCGTGACCGCAACTCCAAGCTGATTACTTTCGTCAATGAGAACGACCCTGACAGCAATGAGAAGTGGACGTTGATGGAGGCTGCACTGAAGCGAATCTACGAAGATAACACTAGGGCCATGGAGGAGATATTGGCTCAGGAAGAGGTAGAGGAAGAAAGCACCGAGTACTTTAAGCTCAAGTCTACAGAGTGAGTGCGCCCGTACAT
This sequence comes from Thermomyces lanuginosus, assembly GCF_041956635.1. Classification (NCBI taxonomy): domain Eukaryota; kingdom Fungi; phylum Ascomycota; class Eurotiomycetes; order Eurotiales; family Trichocomaceae; genus Thermomyces; species Thermomyces lanuginosus. The sequence goes on along the minus strand of NW_027192363.1, from coordinate 51,070 downwards.
GCAGAATTCGGTACTTTTGCGGAATACTGACAATATCCTCAAGGGCAATTTTGAACCACAGGAATGCGCGACAGTATCTCGAGTTCTTCTGCGCTACGGGACCCAAAGCTCATCTCAAAGCGCGGCCGGACTTCGTTCTCCAGGAGAGTCCGTTCAACGGCCGGTTTACTGCCAAGGTGATTCTGCCAAACTTCGTACCGCCGTGGCTCCGGCAGACGATGTCAAAGACATCTTGGTTGACGCAAAAGGCGGCGAAGCGAGACGCGGCCTATGAGGCCTACCTTGCGCTGTACCATGCCGGCCTGGTGAACGATAACCTGATCCCACTACATGCCGTAAAGGGCAGGGATGAGGCGGACCCAGCGGCATCGACAACGCGTGGTGGTCTCATTAAGGCCTCGGAGCGTCACAATCCCTGGATCGATATCGCCTTCCTCCTGGAGAGCGGTGCGCCTCTTTTTCGGACGGAGATTATCTTTGAGCCCAACTTTCTGGACCTCACCGACATGGTGCTCCTCCTGCCGCGTCGTCTGCCATGCGAATGGACTTTTACCATGTACTGGGACGAGGAGAACTCCTTTCTCGTGCGGCTGCGGCCAACTGAAGATGTAGAGAAAGAGGCCAAGTTCGAAGATGCGGCGACCTTAACATGGATGATGCTACGCTCGACGTTCCCGCAACGGATACCCAAGGAAAAATGTAACCCGGTTTCGTTGTTCTGGCCCAAGACCCGGCCCTCAGATCTCCCGCCTGACGAGTGGCTTGAATCGATGAAGGGACACACTTTCGCCCGAGAAGTGATCACTGAGGATTGTGATTTTCTCAAGCTCGGCCTGGCACGGTCCGTCGAGCGGTTCTCGCGTCTGTTTATTCCTGAGAGAATCATATACCAGGAGCCAACAGAGAGGGACAAACAGGATATGGATGAAGAAGAACTCAAACAGCCAACGATTCCTTTTGTGCATGGAAGCACATTACCGAGGCGGAGCGACTTCCTCCATCCGATTGTTCCGAATGTTTCACAGCCCACACCTCCTCCAAAGACCAAAGCTGTCGCACTTAGAAGGTGCATTATCAATAAGCTCCCAGCGATTTATTCCAGATACTCGATCGTCATACCCAGTATCGCCCACCAAGTCGACATGCTTCTTTTTGCGGATCGGTTGAACAGAACCGTGCTGGCCGATGTCAACTTCAGCGACTTGCGGCTCTTGCTCACTGCTGTGAGCGCCTCGTCGGCCCAGGGGTTAACCAACTATCAGCGGATGGAGTTCCTTGGTGACAGTCTCTTGAAGACGTCCGCGGCCATCCATCTTGTCGCAAGGCATCCTCTCTGGCACGAAGGGCTCCTGTCGGTTGCAAAGGACAAGCTCGTCTCTAACGAGCGGCTGACTCGCGTTGCGCTGAACCTCGGTCTGGACCGGTATATACTGACCAGGCCGTTCACGGGCAACAAGTGGCGCCCGTCGTATGTGCCGGACTTGATCGCAGCGAAGGTCAGCCAGGGAACGCGAGATCTGTCCAGCAAGGTTCTCGCCGATGTCATCGAGGCACTTCTGGCAGCCGCGTATCTGGACGGTGGGCAGGAGAAGCTGCTGCGATGCCTGCGGACTTTTCTTCCCAATGTCCCATGGAGTCCGCTCGAAGAGGAAGTCGAGCGGTTATCCCAGCATGGAAATTCCCCGGGTGCCGACATCCCAACGCCGATCCTGGAGGACATCGAGGGATTGCTGGACTATCATTTCCGGCAACCAGAACTCCTGCTGGAGGCGTTGACGCATCCGTGCTGCGGAGACAAGAACAGCATGTCCTATCAGCGGCTCGAGTTCCTGGGGGACTCGCTGCTCGACCACATCGTGGTGGAGGAGCTGTGGAGGCATGAGATACACCTGCCGCATCAGTCGATGAGCGAGATCCGCACCGCTGTCGTCAACGCCGACTTTTTGGCGTTTCTCTGCATGCGCATCTACAAGACCGAGAAGCGCACGGAACCGGCGGCGCCCGGCGAAGCGCATAATGGAACTGTGGAAGTCGAGCACAAGACTTACCTGCACCAGTACCTGCGACACTCGGCCTCGCGGGAGATCACCCTAGCGCAGCAGGAAGCGCTTCGCCGGCACCATATGTACCAGGATGCGATCGAGCATGCGCTCACGCACGATGGGCGGTACCCATGGGAGCTGCTTCTGAGGCTCGAAGCGGGCAAATTCTTTTCTGATCTCATGGAGGCGCTACTCGGAGCCATCTTCATCGATTCACGCGGCGATTTTGACACCTGCCGTCAATTCCTTCGGCGCATTGGTCTGCTCAAGTTCCTGGAGCGGGTGATTCGGGATCGCGTGGAGATCCGTCACCCGCATAGCCGTTTACACGAGGCGGCGGGCAACAGGAAGGTTGTCATCGAAACGAAGCCGGAGAAGCCCAAGAACAACAACAACAACAGCAACAATAGCAACAGCAATCAGAAGGGACAGGGCAAGAACTCCGCCAATGAATCCGAGCCGGCACGAATTCGGTGGATCAGCACCGTCCGCATGGGGGAAAGGATCCTTGCGACGGTCACCGATGGGCAGAACCGGGCGGAGGCGGAGGCACGAGCGTCGCTGAATGCGGCCATGGTGCTGGAGTCGGAGCGGAATAATCCAGGCGGTGAATCCTCCTCCCAGGCGGTGACAAACTAACTTCGATCTCGCATTGTGTCGCACAGGAATAGTGTGTTGTGGCGCACAAAAGCCATGTACTAGCTGGAGTATGTTCATAGTTCAAACTTCATACAGATATCGTATTAGCTATGATGATCCGCCTAGTGGCATGTGCCAGCCCAAACAAACTGCGCCTAACGGAAAACTGCCGAGTTGGCTGCTTACTTGGAAATCTTGTGATTAAGCTCGCGATAGCCGTTGGCCACGAGAATTGAGACCAATGGTTTGACGTTACAGTTCGGCGAGTTTGTCCATGGGCATGTAAGCTAATCGTACATGAGTAATGTAGCCTAGTTAGTTACTTTCAAGATGGGGTCTCTTCTCGTGCGCACGGATTACTCCATACAATTTAGTACTCCGTATTTTGTCGATAGGAATTCCATGCACGGAGTCGACTCCGATATACCCGTAGAGGGCATATTCAATCTTACCACCTAGTTCCCTAGCCCTAGGCGGTGAGAATCGAACATTTTCACATGCAAAGTTGCAATCCCTGCACGCCGATCCTCAGATCAAGAAGATCAATCATGCAGCAAAATTCATGTTGGTTCCAGACTCAACACTCCAACGCCTCCAACTCCCAACCAACGGACTTGAACGGACTCAACGGAGCAACACCGAGCGACTGGCGCTAAGACCGAGACTGATCCACGCTTTTTCCGTAAATTGACGCACGCCAGAATGCTGAGAGTGACCCACGGAGAAATGAAATAACGCCCCCAACCTCCCTGACAACCTAGAATAAATAAAGTTTAATTGAAACACGCGTCAATCGCATAAGCCAAGTTCTTAGCACGAAGCAATAGCAGCATACTAATCGAACTCTGTTGAGACTGATGAGCGGGGGGAAACACCTTATTATTCTGTTCAAGAGGTCAAAGCACTCTGTCGCCGGGAAAAGTTAAGTCTAATAAGAATGGCCAGGGCGTAAATTCAAAACAATCATATTCATCCATGCTGGCAGAGAACGGTTAAAATGATAAGAAACCCCTGAGGTATCCCTGAAAGAAGAGCTGAGCCCCTTGAAAGAACAAAGGAAACAAAGGGTCTCTGGCACACTGGGTGTGCCCTTGTTCCAAGTTGTTCTCGAAGGGGCCATGGATTCGACCGATCAAGATAGTGCCTTGGCCCGATTCGTCGACAGGAGAGGGGCTGTGAGAGAAAAAAAAGCTTGATTTACTGTTGGAGCGTGGCGGAAATCATTCCCACGTGATTGGACCAAAGCCTTTCTAAGAGGGTAGCACCCTTCCAGAACTGGGCAGGATCGGGATTTCTCCGCACTGATCCAGCATTCCATGGTGCGGGTTGGTCCAAGAAAGCCCTAAAGTGGAAGAGGCCTCTGACCGAATTGGGTTAGGTGCTGCCAAACCAAGTTGTGCTATTCTCTTTTGGGAGGTCATACGAATACAGATGTCAACACTCCAGGCTCAGCAGAGCCAGACAACAGATTGAAGTGTGGAGTAGGCTAAAAAGGAGCTTGTTACATCGAGTCATTCGTGCAGAGGGCAGAGCTTGCCTGGGCGACTCAGTCAGTCTCCGATCTAACCTTGTTGGGTGGAAGAGCATCAAAGCAGTTTTTTATTACTTAAAAGTAAGCCATGGAGTAATTCCATCATCTGTCCGTCGGAGCGTCGTAGAGAGAATTCCCGTCGCGACGGTTCTGCACCTCAGCAGTATTGACAGGACCTTGGTTTTTGAAACTGAAGGAAAACTGAAGGATTTGGCAGCGTTGGATGCTGTTGTGATGATTCGCCAGGGCCAGCCCTGCTAAAAGGGCAGAGACATCTGGCTCAGATCGAGTGCCATGTGGGATAGGCCTTTGAGGTGTCGAGCTTCAACAGCATTGGTGCGTACCGTGGCCAAATAGTGATGGCTTTGCCGTGTCTAACGTTCCAGGCGTTTTAGTTGAGAGCTTGCGAAATTGAACAGCAGTTCGACGGAATCAGTCCACGATAGGACATAGCAAAACCCGACATGGTCTTCGAAGAAAACGTCGGTATCTCCGGGTCAATCAAAGACCAGTCACACGATATCCAGGCGCTGGCATTTCTGTTCTTTTGCCTGTCATGGTACAACTCGCTGGAGCTAGTGGTGCTGTCGCTGCTGTCCTTTCGGCGATGGCGCGGACTGTACTTTTGGAGTTTGTTCCTGTCCGCTGTGCTGGGTGTGATACCCTACTCGCTTGGGTTTTTCCTCAAGTTCTTCTCTAACGTGACGCCGTACGTTTCCGTCGCTATTCTGACTGTCGGCTGGTGGGTGATGGTCACGGGCCAGAGTCTGGTCCTGTTCTCGCGGCTGCACCTCGTTGTGCGGGACCAGCGCACCCTCCGACGTATCCTCTACATGATCTTCACCAACGCGGTGCTGCTGCACTTCCCAACCACCGCCCTAACATTTGGGTCGAACGCGCCGGGAGCATCGCCGCGCTTCATCACTGCATACAACGTCTACGAGAAGATCCAGATGACCGGCTTCACCATCCAAGAAACAATCATCTCATTGCTGTATGTGCGTGAGACCGCACGCATCCTGCGAGATGCGTCCTCGTCGTCGCAACAGCACCACCGCCCCTCACAGCACCACCGGCGCATAATGCACCAGCTCATCGGCATCAACATTATCATCATCATCCTGGACCTCACCCTGCTATGCCTCGAGTACGCCTCACAGTACGCCATCCAAATCAGTTTCAAAGGCGCCGTCTACAGCGTCAAGCTCAAGCTCGAGTTTGCCGTCCTCGGCCGCCTTGTCGACTTTGTACGTCACGCCCATGCTCCCAGCAACTCTATGCCCCTCGGCTCCATGCGGTACTGCCAGGATGTGGATGTCACCGGCATCGCGGGCGGTGCCGGCATCCCTGCCGCCCGGGCCGACGACCCGCATTTCTACGGTAACACAACCACAAACGTTGACGCCTGCCTGCCGTCGCAGCAGATGAGCTCCAGTGAGGAGCGCCTCAACTTACCTCCGGATGGCATAATCATGACCAAGACGGAGTTCTCGATGAATGTCGAAGACCGACCGCCACCGCCAGATTATGAAGGCGATCCAGGAAAGCGGTCATGATGTTACTCATGTTGTATAATACTCTCGTTTTTTCCAAATTCATGACGTACATAATGATATCCCGGTAATCAGACGTGAAATAACGTGCCCTTTCAAGTTCTTTCCATTGATTTCCCCCCTTCTGCAGTCCGACTGCGACGCCTCTGATTGGTCCTTCAACGAGATCACGCATTGGAGCTGACTAAGCAAGTATTGCTTTTTCCACGGTTCCCACAACCTCAAAGCGACCGACGGACCGACCGACCGACAGCCGACGAGCTTACGATGAAACCCTAAACTTGTTCGAAAGCCCGAACTAATCGGATTAAGTCCATGGCTTGCATTAAGTCAAGCGGGATCGAACGCACGAGAAGAAAATCTACTAGTTAGTCCCGCAAGATCCCACAAATTATCGGCATCAACGTGGCTCCTCTGATCACCCCTCCTTTTACTCCCGTAGAATTGGAACTTACATTTGATCGAGAACGTACAAGTAACTTGGAGATTTTTCTTTTTCTTCTATCTATCTTATCTTTTGAAAAAGAGAAAGTTGGGAATTGAAGTTGGGCCATTCCACGGCCGGTGGCCGATGCGGTCGTTTCTGTTCGCGGCTTGACGTCGGCTTGAACAAGCACTGGCCCGAGGACGCCCAATCTGCGGGTATGGGTGCATGGGCTGGTTGATTCATTGGCGATCTATGTGCAAAAATAATAGCGACGGGGAGTCATAGGATACAGATATTCAGTATGGAAGTGGGATTGGGCTGTTGACACAGGTGTGATTATCCCTTTGACTGCTGCCTTGCTACCCAGTACGGCACGATATTCTGTCCGGACCAGATATATCTGGAGGGTTTCAATCGTGTTTACTAATGGATTCTATAGCATTGCAGTTTCAATGCCGTCCGCCGTCATCCATAACAGTCGGCCTGGCCCCGGCTCCTCAGCGCGATCCGTCGCACCCAGTTTGTCCGACGGATCGCTGTCCCCAGGAAGCAGCTCCGTGGATACCCAGCTGGTGGCGGACATGGAGGTCATCAATATCCTCGAATCCGACGCTGAGGGGAACCTAATCGCCCCTTCAGGCAGTCACTCAATACTACCTCATGCCACCACCGTTTACCACTGCCTGTTTCATACTCTGCTCTGCGATTTCCAGCACCGTCACGTTGACGTCTGGAAGAAGCACGTCCTCAGCCACTTCCGCGGCCGCCCTTTTTACCCGCATGCCGTCTGTCCCTGGTGCGCGCGGGACTACTACTCGCCACAGATATCTCCGGAGCGAGCGTGGAACGACATGCTTGACCACGTCGCGCACGACCATTTCGAGCGCGGACATAGTTTGGCAGCCACCCGCGTCAGCTTCGAGCTGATGCAATATCTCTACCGCAACAAGCTCATCACCGACGATCAGCTCAGGACCATCCAGCTCGTGCCCGCGCCCGACAGCCCGGCATATCATCCATTGCAGGAGCCTGTCCGGGCGAGTGTCGGCTCGGCCAATGAACCGTTCTGTTCATTGTATAGTCCGCGGCGGGAGAGGAGGATGAGGGCGGAGCGCAGAGAGTGTGGAATGACCTGATATCTTGCATTTCTGTGTTATGAACTGCATGTTTGGTTTATCATTCGATTTTTGTATTTGAGACAACTTCTGTGTTATCCACCTGTGATGTTTGTCACGTTATGGCCATTAGTGATGACTGTACAACCAAGGAGAAAATCAGAGTTTAACCCATATATGTTCTTAGAGTTGCATGTAGGCCATTCCAGTTGTAATTTACGATGGCGACTAGATCTTCCCGTCTCTCAGAGCTTGAGGACTTCTGGCCACTATTCCCAATCGAGCAAAGATTCATGGCCCACTTAAAAGTGCAAACAAGACAAACACCATGATGGCACGAAATGAAGAATACTATCAGCGTACTCGTGTTCAGTCGCTGAATCTTCAAGGCAGAAAGGTCGCCGGCTCTGAGGATTATTCTTCCTAGATTGACAGAATGCGACAGCCGGACCTGTTACTACAAAGCTGATACATACCCGATCATCGGCTTCGAGCCAACCAGCAACGAGGATCAAAAACCGCAGCCGATCGCGAAACCGAATCTGTCTTTTTGATCCTTCCAGAGAGATACAAAACCATGGATAGGATACCGATTCACGACGCGGCAGCTCGACGGATGCCGCCGGGCTCAATGCCACCTCCGCCACCGCAACCGCAACCGCAACCACAACAGCATCCGCCCCCGCAGAATGCCGCCGGTGACGGGCCGCCACTTGTTCCGCAAGGCCCGCCGCAGCTGCCTCCGCAGATGTTCACAACCGCCGCTCAATTATTAGATCTGACTGACAGTGAGTGGTGATTGTTTTGGGGAAACTTTAGGAATATCGCATGTTTGCGCAAATGAGTCGACCTGACTGGGATTCTCGCTGTGTTTAGAGAAGCTTGTTCTTGTTCTGCGTGATGGACGCAAGTTGATCGGCGTCCTGCGCAGTTGGGATCAGTTCGGTAGCGTAACCTCGCAATGAAAAATAAAGGCGCCGAGCTCGAACAACGGACTGACTTGAGAGGCAGCGAACATTGTCCTCCAGGATACGGTGGAACGAATCTACGCGGGGAATCTTTACGCGGATATTCCGAGAGGACTATTTCTTGTCAGAGGCGAGAATGTGCTACTACTGGGTGAAATTGTACGCATTTTTGGCCCCTTTGTCGAACCATGTCGGGATGTCACGCTGACTACGCAAAGGATCTTGACAAAGAAGACGATATCCCTCCATTTCTCTCCAAAGCCTCACCACAGGAGGTGTATAAGCTAAAGAAGAAGGAAGATGAGGAACGAAAAGCAAAGGACAAGAAGAAGCATGGAAAGTTACAGGGCTTGGGATTCGAGCCCGAGCACAGCGGCGAAATCCTTTTCTGAGAGGGACATCTTTGAACGAGCCAGCTCTGCGATCTCCACCAGCAATAAAGCAGATGAGATGGCCCGTGGATTTCGACGGATACGTGGCCTTTGATATGCTTCTCTGCTAAATTCCCTTGTTCGTTTGATGAGACTATGCCGGAAAGCTTCATGTTAGAGCCCAGGCGTTGCAGAATATATTGTGAAATGCACGACCTGGGAATGCCAATGACGCGAGTCAATTCGATACAATCCAAAGAACCACGAACCATGAATTCATGGTCCCCTGAGCTGTCTTCGCCAGTTGCTTGCTCGTAGACAACCTGTAGATCTGTGATTACATAATCCATGCTTATCGAGATGCCAAGCCTTGTGCATCTGATAAAAAAAAATCAAAAACCTCTCCGCACCGCCAGTTCATACAGCGATCCAACCGTCGAATCTCTTGCGCAGATCGCTTTTTCTTGTCTGCTGCCTCGGCGGCATATATTTTTACCATGGCGACTCTCGCCGAGAAGTTCGACAAGATCAAGTCGCCCAAACTGCAGAATCAGCACCATGTGAGTCCCCGCAATGGAAGCTCTAACCCTAATGCACATGTCTATGAAAAGATTGATTTCCAATGTGTGGGCATGAAAAAACTGATTAAAATTTGTAACAGACGGCGGTGGTGCTGTCTGCAGTTGAAGATACTCTGCGCGACCAAAAAACCGATTTCTCGCCAACGGCGTACTTTGCAGCATTGCTGGCGCTACTTGGCCAGGCTATTTCCAGCACACATGGCATAGTTAACAAGGACCTCGCGACATCTGTCGTGTACCTGCTTGATCTCACGGCAGAACACGTACCCGCGCCGCTGCTGCGCTCGAAATTCACGCAGATCCTGTCCAGTTTGGTCCCTGCACTTACACTACCAGACGTGGAGGCCCCGTTGCTGCGACCGTCAATTGGCTGCCTTCAGACACTGTTGATTGCGCAGGATGCGAATTCATGGTCTCTTCCGCACACACAGATTGGACCGCGCCGCGCAATGGCCGGCCTGCTGGCCCTCGCCGTTGACCATCGACCCAAAGTCCGCAAGCGCGCGCAGGAGGCCCTTGCCCAGGTGCTCAAGAATCCGCCCCCGAGCCCTTCTCTAGATCACCCAGCGGCAGATATGTGCGCCGAGACCGCAATGCGCACGTTGCAGGACAGTGTGGCCGCCGCTGGCAAGATCCGGAAGAAGCCGAATCGTCAGGAGAGCTCGCATGAGCCGGCCATCATCCACTCCCTGCAGCTGATCAAAACCCTTGCGCTGGCCTCCGGAGGCTGGCCGAGCAAGAAGATCGAGCCGCTATGCGAGATGCTCATGAACGTGTCGCGGTCGAGCAACGAGTTTGTCACTATGGCAGCATTCGAGGTTTTTGAGGCTATCTTCGAGGGCATGGCTGACGAATTTTCGTCGTCGAAGCTGCCACGCCTGCTCGAGGCCATTCAGGAACTGCGCCCGGCGCAAAATGACTCGCAGTTGCTGCCGCCGTGGATCGCGGTGCTCTCGCGGGGGTACGATGTTTCCGCCCAGGTCCAGCCGCAGGAGACGTTTGAGAAGCTTCCCGAGTTGTTCGAGATGGTGACATCGTACTTGGCTTCTCCGTCACAAAATATTCGTATTTCAGCTTCGGAATGCCTGGTTTCATTCCTGGCAAATTGCATTCCTAACAATGTTATCCTTGAGCCTTCGGTGTACGATGAGAAGACGCTAGAGAAGCTGGCTAAGATGGCAACGGATTTGCTATCTGTAAAATACCAAGCGGCCTGGCTGGAAGTGTTTAATGTCTGCTCGGCGATGTTTGACGCTTTCAAATGGCGCTCATCGCCGTTCCTCAACAAGATTGTCAAGACCATCGGTGAACTGCGATCGAACGAGTCCTTCCAAGGCAAGAAGGAGGCAGAGCAGGTGCTCGGCCGTGCCGTGTACGCGATAGGCCCTGCCGAGGTGCTGGAGATCCTGCCGCTCAACATCACCGAGCAGAAGCCCGGCCAGCCTGGTCGTGTATGGCTCCTGCCGATCTTGCGCGACAGCGTCTCCAACACAAACCTGGGGCACTTCCGTTCGGTCATGGTCCCGCTCAGTGAGACTGTCTACCAGCGGGTCCTTGAATTCGGGCAGGCGCAGAAGACGGTCGAGGCCAAGATCTTCGAGACCATCGTCCAGCAGATCTGGTCCACTTTGCCTGGGTACTGCGAACTGCCGCTGGACCTCGAGCAGGCCTTCGACCAGAGCTTCGCGGAGCTGCTGTCGAACGTGCTGTACAAGCAGACGGAGCTGCGCGTCGACGTGTGCCGGGCACTACAGAATCTGGTGGAATCGAACCAGGCCATTCTCGAGGTCGAGGATGACGAGGACGATTTGATCATGCAGCGCCGAATTACCAAGAAGGCCGCGGGCAAGAACATTGCGCATCTTGCTCGATTTGCCAGCAATCTGCTGGCGGTGTTGTTCAACGTGTACAGCCAGACGCTGCCGCACTACCGGGGGCATATTCTGCAGTGCATCAATGCGTATCTGAGCATTACGCCGGAAAAGGTTCGTTTTAGAGTTCTCGTCGTGGATTGATTCTATGGCTAATAGTTGTAGGATCTTGAAGAGACATTCAAGCGCGTGACGACGATGCTGGAAGCTGAGCTTCCTCCAGAGGATGCTCCCGCCCAAGGCAAACCGCAGAAGGGATCGGATAACAACCTGCCACCAACGTCGCACACGCTCCTTGACCTGCTGATCGCCATGTCGATCTACCTTCCGCGGTCCGCCTTTGGTGGTTTGTTCTCGCTGGCGTCCAAGGTGCTGAACCGCCAAGGAATTGACCAGCAGTTGATCAAAAAGGCATACAAACTGATCCCGCGACTGGCGACAACGGAGACAGGACGGCAGGCTCTGGCCCAGCGAAACGGCGAGCTTCAGGCGCTGATCCTGGCGACGGCGGACAAGACGCCTTCGCCGGCGCGGCGGGACCGGCTGCTGGCAATCCACGAGCTGGTGACGCACCTGCCGACATCCGACTTGCACTTTATCCCCTCGATCATGTCTGAGGTGGTTCTCGGCTGCAAGGAGGCCAACGAAAAGGCGCGCACTGCAGCGTTTGAGCTGCTGATTCACCTCGCCAAGCGCATCACCGATTCCGAGCGGAACCCGCCGGGAACGGTGATCCGCAACTCGCTGGTGCCACATATGCCGTCGGACGCTCCAGATGCGCCAGCCACACTCGAAGAATTCTTTACGATGGCGTCTGCGGGTCTCGCAGGCAGCACGCCGCACATGGTCGCCGCGACGGTGACGGCGTTGTCGCGGTTGTTCTTCGAATACCACCGGGAGCTTGCCCCGAACGTCTCTTCGGACCTCGTGCAGACCGTAGAGCTGTTCCTGGAGAGCAACAACCGCGAAATTGTGCGCGCGGTGCTGGGCTTTGTCAAGGTCGAGGTGGTGGTTCTTCCAGAGGACACCTTGCGGCAACGGCTCGACGGGCTGGTGCCGAAGCTGATGGTCTGGAGCAAGGAGCACAAGGGCCGGCTCCGGTCCAAGGTCAAGGGTATCCTCGACCGGCTTATCCGGCGGTACGGCGCGCAGCTCGTGGAGAACCTCGTCGGTGAGGCCGACCGCAGGCTGGTCGTCAACGTGCGCAAGGAGCGCGAGCGGCGCAAGCGCAAGGGCAAGAAGAACCAGAATGAAGAACAATCCACTACCGCTAAGCCTGCCAAGCGCGGCAGCGAGTTTGATCGTGCCATGCACGACTCGGACGTCTCCTCTGATGACTCGGAAATGGACATTTCTTCGGACGAGGAAGATGCCAGCGAGATCGAAATCGACGAGCACGGCCAGATCAAAGCCACAGGCTCGTCCCGCCGTCGCCGGGCCCACGGCAACGAGCAATACATCCGCGAGGAAAATCCCGAATCCAATCCGTTGGACCTGCTGGCTCCGGATGCGCTGGCGAGTATCTCAACGACGAAGCCCTCGCAACGCTTCCTCAACATGAAGGGCAAGAAGAAGAAGACGCCCGCCCAGACCGACGCAGACGGGAAATTGATCATCAACGACGACGCCGTCGTTGCGCCAAAGAAGAAGAGCCAAGACGGCGAGGACATCGCCATGGGCAACACGGACGACGCCAACGCCGGCGGCAGCGGCATCAACGCCTACATCGCGGCCGTTTCTGGGCCCGACGCCCTTCGTCGTGGCCAAAAGGGCCGGCTAAAGGTTAAACAACGCCACGGCCACGCGGACGAGGAGGACGACGAGGACGATGACGGCGGCGGGGAAGAAATGGACATTGACGGCGACGAACTCCGCGCCGCCAAATCCAAGGGATCCAAACTGCAATTCCAAGCAGGGAAATTGAAAAAGGCAAAACCGCAGCGGAGAGGCCTCGGGATGACAAAAGGTCCCGCCCCAGCGACGAAATCAAAAGGAAACCCTGCATCAGGCAAGCTGGATAAAAAGCGGAAGAGTGGTAGTGGGCGGGGAGCTATTGGGAAACGATGAATTCAAAATTCCCCCCCCCCTTTTTTTTTTTTCTTTCCTTTCCTGATGTTGTCACGATCCTTGTTTGATAGATTGATCAGGATGATTGTATTTTGTTAATAAATACCCTTGGTATATAGTTTCTAGGAATTCGTGAAATCGTATCGTTCCTCACGATGATTCATCATCATCGCTGGGTAGCATTGATTGGTATCATACAGATACGTACAATCCATCCATCCGTCCACCCATCCCATCAAAATGGACTGTATACATCAGAAAACGACAAAATTCCCATAGGTATCGATCGACATGAATAATCTCGTGGTCTTCACGCCCGTTAGAAAAAAAAAAAAAAAAAAAAACCAACGCCAAACTCCCCCCCAACATATGCATCCATATCAATCATTGCCAAACGCGAACCCTAAACCAACAAGGGGATATCACCAAAACAGAGAGATGAGGAAATAGAAAAAAAAATGCCAAGGCTATCGTTTTCGACTCTTTCGCAACCACTTTTGCCACCATCCATTAACGCCTAGCACCGCTGCACGACCATCATCCCCTTTTTCCGTCCCATCGGGATTCCCCAGAGTGATGGCGAAGATCCAAAAGAATGCTGCCGTCCAGACGGAGACCATGAGTCCGAGGCAGAGGAATGGAGCGAGGAGGTGCACGGTGACGAGCCAGACGGGGGAGAATTCATCCGCGAAGGTGGTGTCTGTGCTGGTGGCGTCGTCTTCTTCCTCCTCTTCGTCGATGTGGTATGGATGGCAGCAGTTGGGGTGACGGGAGGAATGATTGGGATGATGACGATGATGGCAACGGTAACGAGAAGATGATGATGATCGATGTGATTGTGCGAGACGTTCGTGGAAATGCAGGACGGGGATTAAGAGTTGGCAGAGTTGGCAACTGAATGATGTGTTGCGGAAGCCGGGGGCGAAGAAGCGGAGTGGAGTGGTGAGGATTACGAAGAGTAGGACCAGGAATGCATATAGAGCGGTGAAGACAGTGAGGATTGGGACCGGTGCGGAGAGGAGAATCTAGCCCAATGTTAGAGATGAACGCTCTACATGCTAAATGATCAAAAAAAAAGGACATACCAACACGAGAACGGCATTCGGCTCTCGGTAGGTAGACTCCGTCTTGGTGGTCGGCGTGTAAATGGCCACGCTATCCGGTCCTTCATGATGATACCCTCGCGATGGGTGGGAATCTTGTGCCGGAAACGGTGTCTCCGCTGTCCAGCTGGTCCTTGCGCAAGCGACAGGCTGTCGCGGAGGATGCGCAGCTCCGCTGTCGGATTCAATGACCGCCTCGTCCACCCGCGGCGACCCCAATGCGAATGGGCCCGAATCAGACGCTGATCCGGACGACCCCGTCACCGCCTTCTCCGGATAGGTGGGCGTGGCGGCCGTTGATGGATCCAAGTTGCCCGGCGGAGGGACGGGCTGTGGGAGGTGATGATAGTGGTGGCGGTGGGAGCCGGATGACGAGTCGGACAGGGAGCCACGCGACGAAGCCTCGGACCCGGGATCGGATACGCGTTGGAGTTGCGTCTTATGACGTCGGTGCTGCTGCGGTTGGGAGAGATGCTGCGGAGGAACTTGCTGTTGCCGATCCAAAGGAAAGACCGCTCCAAACTGATTTGTGTAGTCGTGCCGGTGGACAACCGCAACGGGAGGGTAGGTCACGAGTGTCTCCTCATGGTGTGACATGGTCGAGTCGTCCAGTGTTCCACAAAAAATAATAATCGGATGCAGAATATGCTACCAGTAAGGAGCCAGGCGCATATTTGATGCAGGAATAGTCAAAGATTCCTTCAGCTCTTCTTTTTTTTTTTTTTTGGTTCTTTTCCCCCTGCCGCTTTTTTTTCGTCTACTGGCCGCTACTTGCAGTCCGGAATGCAAGCAAGGGTTGCGATCGCCATGAAGAACTTCCCTTTTATACCAACTGCGAGTCTTCAGAACCCAATGCGTTGTTTGGACTCACTCTCAGAGGATGACCGACCGTCCGCCCGGGAGGGAGCCAGCGGACCAACGTAAGCGAGGCAGCATGGAGAACCAGAAAGTAAATACCGCAGAGAGACAAGAAAAGGGAAGGGGAGGAGAGGAGGGAGGGCGGGAAAGGGTCAGAAAAAAGGCTTGCCTTTCTCAAACACACAATCCTCGGCGGAGCGACTCATTTCTCGGCGGGCTCTGGGCGTTTGGTGGCGGGTTTTGCTGAGCCTGGGATGAGCGAACGCGTGGACGGCGGTCGCATCGCGCCAAGGCACGAGTGAGAATGCCTAGCCCTTGGCACGGACGGACTTTTTTTGGTTGACCTTGCTGAATGGGGGGGGACCAGGGGAGGGTGCCGCGACTGGTCGTAAACCGCCCATCTTGACCGTCTGTTCTCCTCTCCTCCTCCATGCCGGAGCACGGCCAGCCGCCCCGGCCGCTCCGGGCTGGTCTGATAAACGACCCTGACGGTCTCTCGTCGCGTCTGCATCTCGGCTGATAACCACCGTTTGCGTTTCTGGAATCCCCTCCCGCGGGACCCGGGTCTTGGCATCATAACCCCGTTCGCCCGCTGTGACGCTTCTGGCGCCGTGATTGGTCCGTATAGCCTCAAAAACGGATGATCCGCCTTTGCTGCCAATTCTTGGCATCCTCGGCATCTCTCCGCCAAGGAGTCTCCCGGTTATTACAGGATCAGGGACTACTGCACAATCCCCCGGCTACATGCAGATTCACGGCTCCCGATGGGCTGTGAAATGCCGACTCCTCCTACACTTGGCCTCTCTCTACCCGATAGTCTACCGCCCACGAGGGGGAGATGTCAGCGACTTGCGGACTCTTACATGGTGGATGAGCACCCCCTCGTCTCGACGCCCAGCCGGCCGAAGGTTCTCGGCATCGAAAATGTCGGACTGCCGAGCGTTTAACAGCCCAGGTTCCCCAAAGGTTAAAACGGAAACATCCGCACTTACCCGCAAAGGCATATGGTCATCCATCGGTTGGGGCTCTGGGCGATGCCCACAAGGATCCTTGTCTTTCGGGCCCCCTCCCTCCGTCTCTGCAAATCTTTCGTCATCTGTCATCACCTCGTTCCTCAGGCACCTAAAACCTAATGAAGCGGTGAGGAAAGGCAAAAATCTTCGTTTGGACATTCAGCGACGAAAAGCTTTTTTTTCCCTCTTGAACATTTTCTTCATTGAAACCAACACGGAGCAATTTACCTGAAATGGCTCCCAACGCTTGGCATGTCTTATCACACACAGCTGACTAAGGGCCTGATCGGCAACCAATCACACACCTCTCCTCTCCGGGGAAATGATGAATCATCCACTTCCAATTACATTCGTGCCAAGACCTGAATGCAGTCTTGGCATGTCACTTCGGAAATCGTTGCGAAGCCGTTCAGTTAGTTTTTTTTTTTTTTTTTTTTTTTTGTTTTTCGGATTCGGCTTGTTTTGCGTCGGAGTTGGAATCGGGGCGTCTTCGATGACTTCATCTTCCTTGGCCGTTCTGAGCCCACAAGTCTGCAACAGGGCAATAAATAAATAGTCATCATTCTGAGGAAAATTGCTTCCTTTAATAGAACACGTCGGCCGGCAGTCCGTTCGGGTCCCTGCGGCTGCATGGCACTTGGGGCTGATGTGTCTGAGCGCCGAGTCCTGCAGCCATGGAATCATAGGTACGGATGAAAAAGGTTGTGCCAACTGCACTCTCTTCGGAGTTGCCGGACTTCCAAGTACCTGTACGGAGTACCTACGTGACTGGGAATACGACGTCGCTTCACATCGTAATTGGGCGAAAGGGCAGGGTTTCATAGCGGACAACTCCGATAGGAATAAACCAGGATGGACGGAATAGTTAAGGGCTAGATCGAACCGCAAGGGAAACGAAGAATCTTTAACGGTCGGAGTCCCCTATCCGGTCATCCTGTCAGGCAGACAGGCAGTGGTGGTTGCTGGTGCTGATTCGCTGAGGAACCCGACGGACGGGCCGGGCCAGGGGTTGATCACCCTCCCAAAGCGGCCCCTCTCTTGGGGACGGGATGGACGACGACGAACGGAGATCTCGACCAGATGCCCAAGACGAGCCAAGAGCCCCAAACAACAAGGACAGACGGTCACAGAGAATCAAACTAAGATGTGAACGAACGAACATCACACTACATTTCGATCCATCTCCATCCTATGCTAATACAAAATCGTCACAGTCTGTAGTCGAATCATCATCTATGTTGACATCATTACTCGACTCCAACCAATTTTTTTTTTTTGCCAAAGTTCCAACGAAGGCCCACCTCTGAACAGGTAGAAAGTACAATGAATCGAACAGGAAAAAGGGTTCAAAAGACTGAGCTGGGCCATCACGATTCCGCCTGCACCTGCGAGCTGGATCCGTTGGTCGCTCCATTGCCCCGTGGGCTGCTCTTGGTGGTCACGGCGCGCTTCTCATCCTCCCCATCCTCATCGTAGTTCTCGTCCACATCCATCTTCCGCGCCGCCGGCTCGTGCAGGAGAACCGACTCCTTTTGGGCCGACTCTTCCTTGACCGGCGACGGACCGGCACTAGTGGTCGGCACGCTGGACGCCCCTTGTCCGTCAACCGACTGCGGCAGGTGCTGAATAGACGGGAGAGAAGGATGCGGCGTCTCCGAGCCATGGTAGTTCTCATTGCCGCGGCGGGGTTCCTCACGACGAGTGTCGGATGAACTGCGGCGACGCACCTCCCGCGGTGGACTCATTCGGCGGGCGAGATGCTCGTCAGGACGGAGGCGGCTTTCGTCGTTGGCGATCTTCTTCGCCGGGCTCGACTCGACGCCATCCCACTCTCGGCTACGCTTCATGGCGGATGTCGGTCGGTCGTCACGCTCCCGGTTGTCCGACGCAGGCGCACCGCTGCTTAGCCCACCGCGACCGTTAGTCGCGGCACTCGGTCCCGGGTGATACTGCTGGTGCGGATAGCTGGCTCCAGGAGACGAGGGTCGCTCGTCACGAACCTCACGCAACGGCCGGATTTCGGTCGGCGGCGAGAACGGACGGTGGTAGGGAGCCAAATGGCTGCCGGGCGCCGGAGCGCCATTCGACGGAGGAGCGCGCAGCGTCGTTCCATTCACGGGACGGTCGCCCCCAGGCTGCGTGCTGATCTGGGGAAGGGTATGAGACGGTTGGAAGTGGTTCGGGGCCGGCAGAGCCGCGGGCTTCGGCGAGCGCGTCGCCGTTTGACCGCGACCACCCATTTCATACGTTCTCGGTGGCTCCTGACGCGGGCTAGGATGCTGCGGTGCCGGGAGACCACGATGATCGTAGGCCGAAGCCGCCGGCTGGTTCTGCAAGTCGTTGACGCCGCGATTCCAATCGGCAATCTGCCGCGGAGGAGCGGGCGCTTGCGGCGGGGGTCCGCCCGTCGGCGCGGGCGCACCCCACTGGGGAGCGGGAGGCTGACCGACTCCGGGAGCCTGATACGCCTGGGGATGGACATCCTGCGGCGCGGGGGGCTGAGTGTTGCCCTGGTTCTGGCCCTGCAGTTGGCCTTGAAGCAGCTGGAGACGGGCCTTGATGTGCACATTCGTGGGGTCGAGATCGGCGGCCCGCGAGTACGCGTCCAGGGCATCGGCCGTCTGATTGTTGCACGACTCGTACAGTGTACCCAGATCGTACCACACCTCCGAAATGTAAGGGTTAAGCCGGATCGCCCGTGAGTAGGCATCGAGGGCGTCACGATACTGATTGATCTGGTAATAGAGCACACCAATGGAGCACCAGAAGGTGGGGTTGCGGCCATCGCGGTAGACCGCCTGCTGGTAGGCCTCGTAGGCCTTGGAGTACTTTTGCTGCGACATGTAGCAGCGGCCAAGTAGGTACCAGCTCTGGGCATCGCTGTTATCGGCGTTGACCGACTTTTCCAAGTACTCGATGGCCTTCTCCTGGCTGGCATAACTGTTGCTCTGCTGGTGGTACAACCAGCCAAGCTGCTGCAGGACTTTGGCGTGGTTGGGATCTTTCTCCAGCACACGGCGGTAAGCGGCTTGCGCATTCTCAAACTTGTGCGACAGTCAGCAACCAGTGTGCCTTCCCAGGGAGATCTGTATGACTTACGTCTTTCTGCTGTTCGTACACATGACCGATCTGGAAGTAAATGTCCTCCTCAGTCAACGGCCGAGGCGGATCATTGACGATGTACTTGAAGCAGTCCAGACTTTGCTGGTATTTCTGCTGTTGCTTGTAAATGATGCCCAGACGGAAGTAAATCTCGTTGGCCTTCTCGAAGTCGGGCGCCATGTGCATGACCTGCGAGAACGCCTCCTCGGCATGCTCGAGCGACCCGTAGCGATCGTAGAGAATGCCAATCCCATACCACAGCTTGGGCTCCTAGTCCAGGGTTAGCTTGCTGATACGCTGGTCGATACTACGCAAGGACCGACCTTGGGATCCCTCAGGTGGTACAGCGCCTGTTGGTATGACGTGTACGCTTCCTGCAGATTGTCCATCATCAGATGGCAGTGGCCTAGGTGCGGCGTCAGTGAGGCACGATCGCAGATAATGCGGTTAAAAAAAAAACACGTACCGAGATTGCTCCAGGCCTCCCCATTCTGAGGATCGAGCTTCAGGATGGTTTGGAGGTACTCAATGGCTTTGGGGAACTGCTCGCGCGTGCGCAGAATCTGCGCGATGGCACTCATGGCCGGGATCGACCATTGGTTATGTCGTAGAGCATGCTCATATGAACCCATAGCTCCGTCCAAATCGCCCATCAGCTCGGACAAGCTTCCTGATGTCGGTCAGCAAACCGAGCGGCACTCACAACTCCAAACAAAAAGGGGACCTACCAATCTGCAGCCACACCTGCTCATTGAGAGCAGTGATCTTCTGCGCAGTGGTCATCGGTGGGCCCTTGGGCGGCTGCGACTGCACCGACTGCACCGGCAGATGACCGTTCACCGACGACGGATGGCCGGCCATATGGCCATGCGGCGGCGGCACGCCTCCGGGGGGGGATGGTTGCGCATGCGCCATGATTCTATCTCTTCTCTACCACGGGGGTGTGTGTTAAGGATCGACAGGCTCGTCGATGGGGGGCGGCGCGTGGCTCTTGCGAGCGAGCGAGGCTTCGCACACGGGCAGGTTTTTGAAGAAAACCGTTTCCCGGTACGGAGTGGAGAGAAGGAGGGGGGCTGGAATGGAACAAGAGATTAAAGCAGGGAAAAAAAAAAAAAGAAAGAGGAACTAAAGGGATGGAAAAGGAGGATCAGATGAACGAAACAAGATCGCAAGAACAAACACAGTAGTGAAAGTGAAGAAGGACGGGGGCCCTTCGAGGGGCGGTGGTCGAAGGCGACTTTTCGCCAAGGCGCGCTAGTGGTTGTGCAGCCTGTCAGCACCGGAGCGCCGTGGGCGACGGAAGGGGAAGCGTCACGGAGCTTCTTCCAGGGGGGCCGGGCGGTTCTTTAGGTTAGGATTGGCCCTGGCAGCCGGTGGGGGACCCGCGATCGCACTGCGGCTGCCAAGCCTTTCCGGCAGCACAAATCATCTGCTGCAGCCGCGATCCTCCCGCGGGGCTTAGTCAGCACCTTCCTTTTTCATCGCGGTCAGGATCGGATTTCTGTCCTCCATCCGGAGGAGACGGTACGCTGAGCTACTAGGTCGGTTATCAATTTCGAAACTAAACCTAGAATTAATCTAGAACAACACTCGCACAGACGACTCGGCCGACGATTCGCAACCGAGGATGTGTCGGGTATGGACGAGCACGTCAGCGATCGACTGCACATTCCACGCCGTACGACCCGCAACGTGTCGTTTTCAGGTCTCGGAGTTGCAGTCCGTCCGTGGCGGTCGAGCTGACCAGGGGAATGGGACGAATACGGAGGACTGATTCGTAGAGTTTGGGCGGAGTGGCAGCCCGTCCGCAGGCAAAGGTCATCGACCTCCAGACGACAGAGACTAAACGTTATTTTAGGTTTCCCTGTCGAAGAGGCGAACAAGACGAGTTACAGGATTATTAAAGGACACAGCACAATTCTGGCAAAATGGATCGACTTGATCCTCTCCTGTCCCCAGTGGGTCACCCAACGAACCCTGGGCAGCCATCTGCATGTGCCCCCATGGCCGGGAGGGCCCATCGCCATGCCAAAATGCTGACTCAGCGATGCCCAATCCGGCTAGCGGCGTCCGGCTGTGTTCCACCCCTCCACTTCCTTACCCGCCGGAGCGCTGGATTCAGTTTTGGCGTGCATTCTCCATCCCAGCATGGGCGTTTGCCGTTGCACCGGCCATGCCAGTCGATCCATCATCGAATTCAGCCATGACGGGGACGAGGTCTTCGGTGCGATCCGCAAGGAATCCCGACTTCCGACGTGATTTTGAATATACATCCTGCAACAGTTCGATCGTCTCTCCCTCGCCGCCAAAAAATTAAGCTCGAGTGATCGGCTCCAATTAGCCTCGTGGTCCAAGTGCGGACGCCCCCGTCGTAGCCGACGGCCGATAAGCGCCGGGAATTTCCCGTTCGCCACAACCCACAGCGCGAGTCGAAGAGGCTAAACAGCCACACCAGCCACACCCTCCCAGCGCGCACCAGCCACATCAGCCTCACGATCCCGCCAGGCCGACTTTCCGACGGTGGACCTGTGGGGGAAGATTGCTGTTTGGGGCACGCTGGCAGTCCTGCCTAAAATGCTCTCTCAGGCCGCATGAGAGTCATGGCTGATGCATGCCACTCTCCCAACACTGCTGGGCTATCTAAATCCGGATAATGACCACTACAACCAGGAGCTCTCCGGATTCCTACCCTAATACAAGCCGCTCGTTTTTTTCTTGGCTAATTCCAAACATAAATTGAGTGACGACTTCTTGCGCATGGCAGATGCCAGCTCATGCTGATCCACTTGTTCAATCCTTTGATCCGAGCTTCGAGCCTATCAGGAATAAGAAGGGCACCATTTCCCTCCGGCATCATCTTATACGCCAGTTCGGATGAATTTGCGAAGATGCAGCTCTGACCCCTACGCGTAGGGTTAGCGTACTCCAGCAAAGCTCGCGTGCAGAACAAGCAACAGTCGGCTGGCACAGGGTTGCACTGGGTCGAGCTAGTCCTACCGAGAATCCGAGGCGGCACACT
Source organism: Thermomyces lanuginosus (assembly GCF_041956635.1). NCBI lineage: Eukaryota > Fungi > Ascomycota > Eurotiomycetes > Eurotiales > Trichocomaceae > Thermomyces > Thermomyces lanuginosus. The sequence continues at coordinate 28,810 of NW_027192363.1, read as the reverse complement.
TTCCAACGGTGATTATGTAATCGAGTTGAAGATTCATCATGAACTAACTAGCCTATTACAGTATAGCCATCTTTTATCCCAACAAACGTGGGATAGCCAACCAGCCAGCCCAGCAGGTGCTCTGTAGCGCATTGACGGAGTGGTGATTGCGGCTCCGGACCTCCCTGTGCTTGTTCAATACTACTCTACCTCTTCGCCAGAGCGGCTCATTCCGGGCATGGCGAACTAGACCCTTTAATTCATAGGTTTAAGCCGCATCCCGAATGAACATCGTGCTGTCCTGTTGGATGGACAGTCCCTCAAAAATTATTTTCAAAACTCGCCTCATCAACAAGTGATTGGCCAGCTAAGTGATCATTTTGGAGTGGTCAACTTCATTCTCGTACGGAGTACTCCGTAGAATTGGATCTCTGTAGGCTGCAAGGGTCCTTCAGCTCCATTGTGCGATTGCTACGGGGGTGGGTTCAGATCTCGGTAGGAAGACACAAGCCCTATAACACGACATACCACCAAAATTTACTGCATTCTTAGCCTGTTCATCATTGAACGGGTCAGAATGATTTCTTCGACTAGTAAAGGGTCAACTGTCAAAAGGTGTCGATGAGGGCGCTAAACTCGAAATGGTTGTGCTGCCAAGACTTCGCTTAGGTCAGCCCACACTCGTTTAGTTAGCGTGCAAAATACTTTGACTAGAAATTCGGAGCATCTTGTTCATCTCACGACCTCGACCGACAGCTAACGACAACAGGGTCAAGATGTGAGTGCCAATGCCACAAGAAATCCTCCTGCAAGCAAATTGGCTGACCATGATTTCTCTACAGGAGTCACCGGAAGTACGAAGCTCCTCGGCACGGTGCGTTCAAGATTTGACAATGATGGGTAATTGTGCGGTCAAACTGATCGGTTCCCAGGCTCGCTGGCCTACCTGCCGCGCAAGCGTGCTTCCCGTCATCGGGGCAAGGTCAAGAGGTTCGTGATTGTGACATTGGACCAGAGTGCGAATGGGCATTGACCGTCGCAGCTTCCCCAAGGATGACCCCAAGAAGCCCGTCCATCTGACGGCCGCCATGGGCTACAAGGCCGGTATGACCACGGTCGTCCGTGACCTGGACCGCCCTGGTGCCAAGATGCACAAGAAGGAGATTGCTGAGGCCGTCACCGTGATCGAAACCCCTCCGGTATGCGACGGAATCGCATCATACTGTTTTTCCAATTGAAGGGCCGGAGAAGCTGACTTGTTTAGATGGTCGCTGTCGGTGTTGTCGGTTACATTGAGACCCCCCGCGGTCTCCGCTCGCTGACGACCGTCTGGGCGGAGCACCTGAGCGACGAGGTCAAGCGCCGCTTCTACAAGAACTGGTACAAGAGCAAGAAGAAGGCGTTCACCAAGTACGCCAAGAAGCACGCCGAGAACAACGGCGCTCCCATCACCCGCGAGCTGGAGCGCATCAAGAAGTACTGCACGGTTGTGCGCCTGCTGGCCCACACCCAGATCCGCAAGACGCCGCTCAAGCAGAAGAAGGCGCACCTGATGGAGATCCAGATCAACGGCGGCACCGTGGCCGAGAAGGTGGACTTTGCCCGCAACCTGTTCGAGAAGGAGATCCCCATCGACACCATCTTCGAGCAGAACGAGATGATCGACGTCATTGCCGTCACCAAGGGCCGCGGCTTCAACGGCGTCACCTCCCGTTGGGGCACCAAGAAGCTGCCGCGCAAGACGCACAAGGGTCTGCGCAAGGTTGCTTGTATCGGTGCCTGGCACCCGAACCACGTGCAGTGGACCGTCGCCCGTGCCGGTCAGATGGGCTACCACCACCGCACGTCCGTCAACCACAAGATCTACCGCATTGGCAAGGGCAGCGACGAGGCCAATGCTTCGACAGAATTCGATGTTGCCAAGAAGACCATTACTCCGTAAGTTTCTCCATCGATGAAGTTGCGAACGATATTCTGAACTAATGACTGCAGTCTTGGTGGCTTCGTGCGCTACGGTGAGGTCAAGAACGACTTCCTCATCATCAAGGGCGCGGTCCCTGGCGTCAAGAAGCGCGTCATGACCCTGCGCAAGTCGCTCTTCCCTCAGGTCAGCCGAAAAGCGACCGAGAAGGTCGAGCTCAAGTGGATCGATACCTCGTCCAAGTTCGGCCACGGTGCATTCCAGACCCATGCCGAAAAGCGTGCATTCATGGGTACGCTCAAGAAGGATCTGGTTACCACCGTTTAAAAGGGTTTGGTTTTGGGATGGTGTTGTGTGCATGATTAGATGAATACCAATGCAATTATTCCGTATTCTTCTACATCTCTTCTGCTCGTAGATACAGTACTAGTAAGAATATCGCACAGAGTGCAGATATCGGGAAAATAAAATCTCCGTCGAAATTTCCAGCCTTAACTGAGCTTCCCCGGTTTTCTGCTTTTTTTGTTTTCATCGGTTCTGATATCCTGGTCAACTGGAGCACCATGCATTGCGTCATGGTCCGCCAGCGTATTTCCCCCACCATCACCAGGCACCTCTTTCAATTTCCCTGCAGATCAACACACTCCCTAGTTAAACGGGAGAAAATCCAGCCAATCTTGCTCTTTGCGACCACCGCCGCACCGCACCTTACTTCGCCATTCTTTACCATCAAGGCTTTCGCGCCCAGTCAACAACGCACCATGGCATCCGACGCAGATTACATGGCATTCCTCGACAAGGCCAACCGGCAAAGGGAAGCGGGCAGCAACATTACTGAAACATCCGCCGCGCAGCGAGTCCACACGGAAACCGTCCAGGCCGGCGTCGAAGTCCCGCCGGTCCTCGGCCGGGTAAACGCCTACTACACATCGGAAACAGATGAGCCGTTTGAGCCGGTTGCGCTACGATGGGGAGATGCGAAGAGGGGGATTTGGCCGGATAAAGGTATTCCATCCCTCGTTTGGTACTGTTGGAAGGGATAGGTAGCTGATTGGTTTTTTTTTTTTTTTTTTTTTTTTTTTACAGAACAGTTTATCTCTTTGATTTCAAATAACCCTTCCCAAGCCGCCTCGCTAGCCTCTACGGATGCCATCCAGACCCTGACGCCGTCATCGTTCGATCCAAGGAATAAATATGCAGCTGTACTGAACGCTGTTCGAGATGCAGCAGTGTCGGGCGTGTCGGAGGCATCGATTGATCCGTCAGGTGTTGAGGTCAAAGTCTTCCGGATTGAGGTTGGATCGAGTAGGGTTGAGTATTGGGTTGTTGCGCTGGATATGGGCGAAGGGAGGATTGTTGGGTTTAGAGCGAAGGCGGTTGAGACATGACTGTCGTAATATGGATGTATGAGCTATGTCTAAGTACTAACAGTATTGAAGGTTGTTAATGTCATAATAGTATTGAGTGATGAGTGATGTGCTTAGGCAATGAGCTTATTCATCGGAGAGTGCTGGATGAGACCTTTTGTTGACGAGTCATAGGGTTAAAAAAAAAAAAAAATAAAGCAATTCGCTTGCGTGTGCCGATGTAGACCGATCACGATGTGATTGATCGCATGCACATCAGCCACCGTATCACTGCAGTCTGCATTAGCGAGACGTGCCCAGAGCGGGAAATCCACAGAGCCCCATGCTTTCAATGACGCACGGCAGTGAACTTTCGGCTTGTCGTCCGTTGATCGACCTGTCAAGAGGGATGCATGAATCGCGACGTGGTACGGCATGTACTCAATACTAATGCATGCGGTGCATGCACCACCAATAATTGCGCCCAAGCGGACGAACTGACGTATCCGTCCTTCATCAGGGGCTCGCAAAAAGAAATACCAAGACGGAAACATCCATATCTTGATTAGAGAATTTGCAGGATGGTACCGAGTACTCATCAGGCTCAACTGGCTCCGATTATCTACTATGTTCTCTGCTCCCCGCTGACCCTAAGTCCAGCCTGTGGGGCTGTCTTGTCGACAATCATGTTTTAAGGGATCATATCCTTCATTCACAGCGGCGTTGATCACTGGAGCCGATGATCCATGTTTCTTTGGATAAAAGTCACTGGACTTGATGTGCCGTGAACAGTACCGTACTCCATATATTCTGCTTCGAAAGCCATCGACGACGAGGAATCAGCCTGTGTTTTCAGGAGGTTAGGTTACCGCTCTCGCATTATTTCAACAGCAGTTGAAGTTCCTAGCTCTCAAGCCTGCTTCTCTGTAATCGTTGTGGCTTGGGGGACTCATATTGTGGCCATTAGGCTATAGTACTCTGCTCGAGCCCAATAACTTCTGAGCCATCATTCACATGTGCCTGTCATCATGTCTTGTCCGGATTCACCGTCGAATCCCAATAATCCATGAACGTATGAATGTTTTATGCTCGCCAACGTGGGCGATTCTCAACTGAACAATCAGATTGAGGAAACGCGTCACGTCAGATCTCCCAGATTCCCCCGTCCTGAACCCTGATGGGCCCGTATATCAGGAACTCAACCAATCATTGACCGTACCTGACCCCATACTTACACGCGTAACCCTAACCTCGGTTGGATAGCCTTTCCGTTTGAAGTTATAGTGGAATTCCAAGTTGATGTGGAGACAGGGTACGAGGCGTACGAGCACCGTACAGCCACTCGTCGATCAGTGGACAAGCACCAGACTAGCACGAGCAATTATGATCCGTAAGACCTTTGGAAGACGATGAGATCGATCACCGCCGTTGATCGGCTGCGAGAAATGTGGGGGTGGAAGATCAATTGCATTGGTGCTTCGGGGTTTTCGAATGGTCAGGAATTTAAGCCCTGCCGATGGAGAACAACATCATGGTGCACTGCCCTTCTTCTCTGGAGATTGCGTTCTTGGCTGATATAAGATTGAAGTCTGTAGAGGATTGTGGGATGGATGAGTTTTGATCTGACATGATGAGTACTACTAAGTTATCGACTGATCAAGCGTCTTCAAAGACTAATGACTCTTCGCAGAGTCTTGCTAAGATATGTATCCTTGTTTGACACACGGATTGAATGAATACTGTCGAGAAAATGACCTGGAAACTCTATGCAGCAACTACTATCCTCGCCGCAACAGGCATTATTCTTCTCTCCTGGAGCGTCCACGCAAACCAGTACGTCTCCACGGACGGACTCGGTGGCGCGTTCTCTACGCTTCTACTGGGCTTTGTACAAACTTTCCCGCCTCGGAACAGATAGTATTCGTTGTTGACTGTATCTAGGTTGCATACGCCTTCGTCTGGTCCCTCTGCGCCTTATTACTGACAGCACCCCGGCTCCGCCTCCTCAACAACAAACGGCTCCTCAATGCGGGAATTCGTATCACATTTGATCTCATTGCTTTCCTTGGTCTTGTCATTTGCGCAGGGTGGATGAGTTATATAGTTGAGCTTGTGCCGGGTTGTAGTTATCGGGAGAGTTCGTGTTTGGAAGGGCAGGTAAGGATCGTGGAAGGTGTGAGTAGTGGGATTGCTTTTGTTGATGCGTGAGTTGCTTCCTTTCTTTCTTTTCCTGGGTGAAGGGATTGCTGATGGATGTTGGGGGCAGGATTTTGCATTTCGTGGGTTTTGTGGTGGCCTGTATGGATTGTCATAGGGAGAAGAAGGGGAGAAAGTTACGGAGAGAGGGAGTAAAGGATGGGAGTATAGAGATGGATTAAAAAGAGGAGGTAGGGCTGTTTTATGCAGGGGGAGAGGTTTGTATTATGGCAATCAGCTGGATTAATCCGGGTTGACAGAACTGTAAAATAATACTATTACTGCTGTATATACAGAAGACCGTCAGCTTCCATCACTCCGGTGATCCATGGTGAACGAAAGATATTAATACTATGGTGTGTAGTCATGCACCAACTCGGAGATCTCTCTAATGAATGATGGCACGGAAACATTATGAATCCTTGATTTTCTTTACCCCTCGACACACAATGGGCGCTCTTCTTGGTCACCAAGGGGTGTTCGTTCCTGCATCTCCAGTCTTGGCGTTCAGTAACCCTAAGACCGCATGAGTACCCTGCTCCTGTGCAATTGCGGACGACTGCACTCCGTGCAGAGCTCTACTTAAACAAGTTCTGGCTTTGTTCTTTCGAGTTCGGAAGTGATCCGAAATAGAGCGTTTGTAGCTCCATGCCGGTTGTCGTCATGTCCAACTGCATGGATGGATTGTGGAGCCTGCATTCCACTTGCCGGCCGGACAACATGGTTCACAGGGTGACAGGGAGAGAGCAATCCAGACACCCTACTATGTCGACATTCCCAGTGTCCCAGACAACAATGATAATGGCTGACGCGTATACAGAACTCCACGCTCAGTTTTTATTTTAAGGTCAAAGGAAGTAATCCGGGAGCAAGTCTCGGGATGTTTGCTGCTTGAGTCATGCACATGCTGAGCATACCTCATCTCGACCAGCATTCTCTGCCTGTTTCAAATCAGACGTCATTGTGGTATCTAGCCGAATCAAGCTTCCTGATTGCTCATCTTGTGCCTCGGTTCACATTTTGTTTACATCCTTCTCCGACAAAGCTGATGCAGCAGACGACTATTGATTAGAGATCTACTGCCTCGTTTCGTCTTTCTTGACAATTTCTCTCTCCATTAATCCCTTGCTTTTTATCGATTTGTGTTTTCCAGAGCGGTTTGCGTAACCAACTTGCGAACACCGAGGGGCATGGTGGCAGTGACTCTCTACAATCCGTGATAACTAGCCAGAGTGTGTGCATGAGACTATGGCTGGCAACCGCAATCGTTCCGACTCTGTTCGGAGCACGCCTCATATTCTCCTCAACTCCGGGTCTCAAGACCTGTCTGTTGATCTGGAAGGCGAGCCGCTGCGAAGACATCAATCCGCCGGACGTTCTCCGATACCGCAACCACCAACGTCACCGCCACAGCAACAGGGGCTATCACCAAGAGCAGCAGCTACTATCGCCCCCAGTTCCCTCCGATATCCATCTCCTGCCGAGTCGTCCGAACTTCTCCTACCACCGCCGTGGCCGTCACCGTCCAGGACACACTCGAGGGGGTTGAGTGATGTCTCAACATCGGGGTCGGCGTCGTTCGTCTCGTCGCGGCGGACCAGCTGGGATTCCCAGGATGTGTGCGACTCCTTCCTCGATTTGAGACCATCGTCGAGGGCCGACAGCGACAATGACGAAAATGTCAATACGGAAACGGTGTCGGAGAAGTATAACATCATGCCCACGGAGGGCTTGTTGCTCTTCCCTGAGGACGTCGAGAATGATGACGAGCTGCATAATCCGGATCCGAAGGACAAGGATCGAGATTGCCAGATTTGCAACGCTCGTGGGTTGGTCAATGTCGGGGGATTAGCGCTGATCACGATCGGCATCGTGGCACTGTTTATCGTTTATCCTGTGGCGTACGTTGCCCTCACGACTTGTGAGACTAGACGGGTATTGACTGACAATTTTTAAGGTCTTATGTGGCTCAATTGGTCGAAAAGCATGAAGATGCTTGTGCTGCCGATCCCATGTGTCTTACGCACGATAAGATTCCTCTTCTCAAGAATGTTCGGACGGGCCTCATTGACCCGACGACACCCGAATTTGCACACAAGAAGATCGCTGCGGACGGGACAGAATGGACTTTGGTTGTAAGTGCTAGAAATGTTTCTACTTGAAAGGCAGAATGCTGAGAGGAAGGAGTTTTCCGATGAGTTCAATACTTCCGGACGAACATTTTATGATGGTGACGATCCTTATTTCCAAGGAGTCGACATCTGGTATGGAGTCACCCAGGATCTAGAGGTACGCGTTTCTGCATCCGTTCAGAAGTGTGTGGATAGCTAAGCCGGACAGTGGTACGACCCCGATGCAATCACAACCAAAGACGGGGTTCTCGAGATCCGGTTCGACAAGTTCAAGAACCACAACCTAGCCTACCGGTCGGGGATGCTGCAATCATGGAACAAGCTGTGCTTCACAGGCGGGCGACTAGAAGCGAGCATTTCGCTGCCCGGCCGCGGTGACATTTCCGGTTTCTGGCCTGGGTTTTGGGCCATGGGAAACCTAGGTCGGGCCGGGTACGCCGCCACGACAGATGGCATGTGGCCATACAGCTACCATGACGAGTGCGATGTCGGGATCACGCCCAACCAGAGCTCGCCAGACGGCATCAGTTACCTTCCTGGGATGCGGCTGCCCGCATGCACGTGTAAAGGAGCCGACCATCCTTCGCCAGGAAAATCTCGGAGCGCACCCGAAATCGACGTGATCGAAGCCAGCGTGGAGGTGATAGATGGGAAGACCGTTGGATTGGTCTCGCAGAGCTTGCAGCTTGCACCGTATGACATTTGGTACATGCCGGATTATGGTAAGTAGCGGCAGAAGCTAAAACGCGTTGATGGTTATGGCTAATCGCTTGCGGTTCAGATTTCACCGCCATATATAACCCTCATATCACATCAATCAATGACTACCGAGGTGGCCCGTACCAGGAGGTTGCCTCGGGCTTGACAACCCTAAACAACAACTGGTATGACGGCAATGAATACCAGGTCTACGCATTCGAGTACACCCCTGGAGCAAGGGGTGAAGTTACATGGTTCGTGGGCGACCAGAAAACATGGACACTAGACGCACGCGCCATCGGTCCGAACGGAAATATCGGACAGCGTGTGATCCCAATGGAGCCTATGTACACCATTATGAACTTTGGGATGTCTGAGAGTTTTGCAAACGTCGAGTACACAAAGCTTGACAAGGTGCTTCCGGCCAAGATGCGGGTCGACTATATCCGCATCTACCAGCCTCCAGACCGCATAAGCGTAACCTGCGACCCGGAAGGGTATCCAACGACGGAATATATCAGGAACCACCCAGAGGCGTATAACAACCCGAATTTGACGTTGTGGTACGTGTGCCTCGCGGTCAGTGAAACCTTGGGATCCTTACTAACTTGACGGTAGGAGTGACGCATATGAGTGGCCGAAAAACGAACTCGTTCACGGGTGTTGATTTCTCAGATTGTTGCCGGTTGGGAGTCTTACGACATTCATAGGCTTAAGGGAATCTGTTGACAGATTCGGCCTGCAGTTCCATGACTTGAATTCAGACCCTGCAATGCGTGAGCTCTTCGATTGTGAGAGCCAAAAACCCAACGTCGAGTGTAAATGACGTCATAGTCACGTGATTTGAGACTTTGGCTCAACCAGGCTCGGGGATTGGCTGCCAGCACGCAACACCCCGCCTGAACGCTTATTTGCAGGAGCGCGACTAAACCCTACTACTGTATTGTATGAGTTCAATCCATTGCCGCTCTCCTCAGGCCATGATAGATACCATCTAATGCAGCAAGACGATTCTTCCTAGCACCAAGATTCGTACTCTCGTTAATAGTAATGAGTCCCTCCGCCAAACGCAAAGCCCCCGGGGACCCGTTGATTGTTACAGCGACTAACATGTGGCCGTCGTGACGAGGCGTACTACGATATGATCGATGCTAATACTGTCGCCTGGAAGCTTGTGGGTAACAGTCTAAAGACTTCAAGCGCTGCAAGAAATGTTGCGAAGGCAGAAACGGAGGCGAAAGGAGAAAAGGAAGGAATGAGAGGGTCTTGTGTGGATGGGCGCTCACAGCAACCTTGTGATATTGTCAGTCCTCTACCTCTCGAACTTGTAGTCAATACTGTGGAGTGTTTGCGACCCACAGATGTCCAGGCTGCGGACTTCGGGATGTCTAACAGTACCTGCCGGCAAATTGAATTAGTTGGGGTACCAATAACGAGTACATTCTCAGTCCTGCTGGTTCAATGTTCTACGACTTCGCAAATCTGTCGACAGGCTCAAAATTCGAAATCCACAGTGCAACCCTCATAGCCCTTTTTCAAGTAACTGTCATATGAAATGGACGCCTGGCATCAAATACGAGTAAGCACATTAATTGGTTGATTTACCAATCCAGCGCCAACGCGAACATGAATGCGTGATTTAAAATGGGTCAAAAATGACGACTCGACTGGATGGATTTTTTTTTTTTTCGATTCTCATATGCGATAGTCCGAAATTCTGCCAGACAGTTCTTCGAAACTCCAAGGTTTGCTCTCTCTTTGGTTAAACATGACACCGTCCGCCAAGCACAAGGCGTACGAGGAGGTGTATACGTTGATCGAAGACGTCATGGGTGCTCTAGAGCTGATACCTGCTGCCTATTCTGGCAAGGCGTATGTTATGCCCGGATGCTTCCATTCTACCTTTGAGAGACGCGATGGTAACCGCTATCCAGGCCTGGAGCGATGCAGGAAATATTGCAAGAAGTATCGGCGGATGCGAAAGGTTGTGGAGACTTAAGGAGGAATTTGGGAGCCTCGTGGAAACGTGCCTAGGGCAAAATTATATCAAATATGATACCGATCTTATAAGCAGTCTACCGTTCGATATTGTGCTCCAGATCGTGAAACAGTTGGGCCCGGCAAACATTGTCCGATGTCAAAAGGTTTGTGATGCCAATTGGTACAAATCGAAGACTCCTGTCTGGTTCTGAACATTGCTCTGCTCGTTAGGTCTCGAAGCGATGGCGCACGCTTTTCAAGAGCAAAGCAATCATTAAAAGTGCTCTTGACCAAACGCTTGACTTCCAGGACGTGGATGGACAGACCAAGGACGCAATGACCTATTTTCAATGGCAACATCGTTTGGAGAGCGCCCGGCCCATCAGGAAGGTCTTCCTACCCTGGCCAGATGGGCCCTCTTTGGATGGACATTCTCCCTGGGCACCATAATGAACAAAGATGCTCCTCCTCGATCTCTATTGAACATGAACGAAAAGGAGGAGGTACGTGCGTAGTACAACTTTGTCCACAGATACATACAACCAAGGCACGGCGGTCGGTTGAAGATAAAGCCTCCGGACGAGGCTGGAAGACATTGCAGTACCGATATCCACAGAAGCGGATTCATAGAATTCGAGAACACAAAGTGCAAGTCTAATATTAAATCCACAGTTATCTAAGATCGTATCCATCTACAAGCTCTGCAGTGGTTACAAACTAACAACTATATACATACCTTATATACATGACGCATATATAAATAAAGGCCCCATAAGAAAAATAAAAAACGGCAACTGTACAGAGTACCCGCCAAGAAAAAGAAAAAAAAAAAAAAAAGACTGTGTGAGAGCACACCCATGGACACCCACCAGATAAAAGCAACCCTCTAAACTCCTCGCCATGATCTTTCTGCTGGTAATCGCACATCATGCAAATACGGGGCCAGCCGCCGCTATCTCAAAACTTCCCGTACTTCCCAAAACCATGACACACATCCCATCTCGTTTGAACTCTAGTTGTTCGTGATATGCTTGACCGGATGTATCATCATAGTCGGCAGCCAAAGCTTTCCTTCCCACTCCCGGATAAGCCAAGGTCGAGGCACGTCATCGCTGAGCTTCCGTCCGTACCACTCATTGAAGACGTGCTTCGACCAATCCGACTCCCACCACCAGGTCAGACCGAGGCCCCTTGGATGGTCGTTGTTCGCGGGGCCCAGACCGGTGGGACTTCCGAGGGGACCGCCGCGCCACCAGCCGCGCCGATTCTCCACGTCGTCCTTGTCGCGGTGGTAGACGGGGTGCTGGGGGAAGCTGAGCTTGAGGCCGTGCCACAAGGCAAACGATGGGAGTGTCGCCTCGGATGGGATCCGGAGGCCAAGCTCATGTTGGGCCTGGTGAATCGCGAGCAGCAGCGCGCGAGAACTACGCTGGATGGCCGGCGGGGAGTAGAAGCGCGGGGTATCCATGCCGGCTGAGAAGCCGGAGATCCATTTCTTAAAGGGCCACTCGTTGGGCGTGAGAGCGTTCTGGCAGATGGCGGTTGTGAGCGCGTCGGCGTCCTCACCTACACCCCATTCGAAGTTATCGTCGCGCGGGTCGGCCACTGGCGGCTCCGGCCCGATCGGCTCGATCTCGGGAATCCGGATGGGACCCCAGGCGTGCGAGCCGCCTTTGTTTGATTCGTTGACGGCCCGGAAGAATTCGCCGTAGTCGCCTATCTCGGAAATCATGTGCAAGAAGCTGGACCGCTCGAGGGCCTGCTTGCGCGGCTCTCTGCGCGCGGCTTCCGAGAGGCCGTCGAGGATTTTGCCCGCGTCCCCAATGAAGCGCATGTCCAACTCAATCTGCCAGAAATGGTCGAACTCGGGGTAGTGCAGCGCTAGCAGCTGCATCGGCTGGTAGACCTGATACACAGTCAAGTGCTCCTTGACCTGTGGATACCAGCTGTCCAAGAGGCGGTTCGTCCAAAGGAGGGTCATCGACTGAAACTCCGGGGGGACACCTGCATCTCTCATTCCGTTCCTGTATGCCTCGTCCGACGCGAAGATGTCGTTGTCGTAGCCCTCGTAATCCTTCATGTCGACCAGCAGGATGACCTGGTACTCGCCACCCGTCCTAAGGGCGGTCTCGACGATAAGAGAGCGGAGGTTGTGCAGATCCTCGGGCAGATACTCGTAACCACGCCAAGCGCGCACCACAACCGCCGTTCGCCGTGTGGGTTGGAACTCGTACCAATGACGGACAGGTGGGATCTTTGAGGCTTTGCGAAGGGCAAACCTCGGGGGAGTTATACGCGTATCATCGAACGGCGTTGCAGAATCCGGGAAGCGGTGACGGTTGCGCTCGAAGCAGTCGTTTTGCAACTTGGCCCAGTTCACCTTGTTCCAATCCACTCTCGACCTGTTGTAGTCTGGTCTTTCCTCCCCGTAACCGTAAGGACCATATCGCTGGTCAACATTGATGAAGGTGCGGTCCAGGCGCGTTTCTTCGTAACTTCCGGTCCAGGGTTCGGGATAAGCTGCAGGATGGCCACCTGAGTAAACTGGAAAATCTCGGGTAAAGGACGACGGGGGATGGTTCGTTACATACGGCCATTGATTACGCTTGTTTCCAAATCGTCGTCGGGACTCTCTCCAAGCAAGCGGCCCCGGGGGCCATAGCAAGCAACGCGCTCAGCCAGCGGCGGCAGCACATTGTGCGTTGGCATGCGCTTTGGCTGCGCTCCGAACTCCGGCATATGATTCTTCAACTGGGTCCATTGCTGCGAGACGTCTCCGCGAAACTGAATGGCAAGAACCCAGATGATGCATACCGCGGCAGCAATAACAAGCGTCTGTCGCGTAAGGAAGCGTCTGCCCCCGGTGCCGGGTAGCCCGAGGGTCTTCATGCTGGCAAGCGGATCCACGCTGCTGGCTGGCGTATTATCGTCGGGAGGTCTCTCTCACCCTCGACAAAGGCAGCGACGGCAACGGTGGCCGTCCCAGGATGTAACTATTCAAAGGATCAAAGTGCCACGAAAAGAGGCATTCGGCAAAACTGAACGAGGGTGGGCTCTAGAGACTAACGAACAGAATCTATGGAAATGAACGAACGAGGGGTGATAAGCGACAGTTTCGAAGAGAATTAAAAAAAAAAAAAATTTACGAGATTGAAACTGAAGCATCAAGACTGCCCCTCGAGGCCCCTGAGTACTTAGCGTCCCATGGGGACAGAAACAGCGGCCACTCCGAACGAGACTAAATGGGAATAGCACCCTCTGGATGCTGGCATTTTGGATAAGCTGTTCTATGTAGCATAATCTTCGAGAAGAAGATTGGACAGATTGTCTACTTCCGCAGTGGGCCTGAGGGCTGAAACCCTAATCCCAACGCAAACCCTAAACCCGATGAGGCAAGGACCCCCCCACGCCCTGGCTAGTGTCAATCAATTAAACTTTCTTGGCCGCTCGGCATGCCGGTTACGGAGGGATGCAATTGGCTGTGTGGCATGACACATTATTTGATAGCTGAACGATCCTATTGCCACCGTGAACTTAGCCTGGGTATATCCGAACGCCAAGGAGGGCTAACGCCCTGCCAAGGCCGGACTCCTTCGGGGCCGAAATGCTCATAATCTGCTATGTCAAATCCGTGCATCAC
>NW_027192363.1:0-14210 GCF_041956635.1 Thermomyces lanuginosus | reverse complement strand
ATCCCTACTCGGGGCCGACTACGATCACGTGACATTGGTCTGTGGCCAACGCCGTGCAGGACTGTACCGAGGTACCGGTCCCGGTACCAGTACCGGATGCTCTCAATATCCCCTGAATCTTCCATATCACGAGAGCAGGCATGTAAACTTACGAGTAGGATCTAGACGGCCGTGTCGGTTTAACAATCCTTGATAAGCGGACCCAAGGGCTGATATGAATCTCGGCGAGGACTCGCACAGTCTGCAGAATGAGTCGAAAAAATGACAACGTCAGACCGCTTGTTTGCAATTCCTTCTCTGGTATTTTGATATGCGCGGTCGGCGCGGAATGATACGCAGAATAACCTCAGACCATATGTGACCAACACGAAGGCAGCGAGCATATGCCAGACAAATCGCGACCATCAGCTCAATTCGCGTGTTTTATCCGACAAATTTAAATAATAATGTTGGGGACGCAGGAAGCGCCCGGCTCACTTGACCGCCCCCGTGAAAACTTGTAATGACGTCACCAACCGTATATGCTACATAATCTCGGTCAGGGTCATTGCCGTCCCGGTGCAGTACGGTCTTAGTCGCTGGAGCTGCAGGACGTTCATCTCTGTGACCTCATGAAGCTCCATTTTCCCTCGGCTCCTTGGTCCTCAAGCTCAACTCCATTCTCTCTTCGGCAAACGGCTGGACCTCCCCTCCATCACCAGCTCCATTCTTCCGGCTCTCATCCAGCCATGCCGATGTTCAACCCTAGGCCTAACCCTAGCCACTCTTTTTGCGCTAGGAAACCTCGTCGGCGCCGGCGCTGCATATGTATAGCAGGTAGGCTAGTTACTTGATGCTGGGAAACCTGTGGTAGATGTGGACAACGCGCAGGGCCCAGAGGTGCAGAGAGCCTCAATGTTCTTGTTTGAAGGAGAAACCGAGAGTAGTCGAAACGAAACTGTGCGCGGGACCGACCGCAAGGTACGTAGGTCAGGGAACTCGCCGCTACCGATCGAGCAGCTGCGAGATGTTATCGACGATGCTTGCGCGCGAGCCGAACGGTCCGATAGGTCCGGCAGGGGCACGTCGAGATAGAAGTACTTCAGCGCGTCTGTCACGTGGGCGACGTGGCTGATCAGGGCGGAGAGGTCTTCAGCATTTGGTGGAGGGCTGCCGCCACCGCCACCGTTGGCGGACGAGAAGGAGAAGAGGGCCTGGAGGCGCTCATGAGGGTATCATCGGCTAATGCGGTGTCAATCTGGATGGCACTGGCGATCGGGGATGTCACCGACCGTGCATGTGGTGTATAAGCTGTGATTGGGCAGTGCGTTGGGTCAGGTTGCAGCTCTGAGCTTCGGAGAAGTCTGATCTTCTCAAGATCATCCCTGGCTCGTGCGCGTGGGTCGTGGAAGTATTTACGTCTCCGCCGATCGACAAGGAAGAAGTTCTCGAATCTTTCCGCTTTGTGCTATCGTCACGACGTGCAATTTCGTAACCAGATGTTTGGTCTACTTTGAAAAGCTTCGATCGTAACCGCGTCGCGGACTCGGAGCGACGTTGGAAACATGCTGAAAGAATGGAATGGAAAGACAAACTAGAAAAGCGCCTCGGGTAAACTTGATCCAAGTATGATGATGATACCGTCTCCTCTTTTACCTCTCGAATTTGTGATTGAAATTGCGGAATATTTAAATCCAGGCAGGTCTTGTCCGGAGCTGGAGAGTTTGCAATGCGCTTGATCCTGATTCAATAGGTACTTGTTCTGATGGCTTCAGCTTTGGGTCTCAAGGCGATGGCAGACGATTTCATGTCCGACCCATGTCCCCAGTGTGGCATATTCGGGCAAGGAGTTTTTGAAAAAGGTCACTATCCATCTGGCACACTTCTCGCTTTTCCCTACACCGAAAGGTATTCGGCTTTGTGGACTGCGTTATCATCATGAATGCCTGGAAGCGGCCAAAATCGCACAGAAGCGTTCCTTCTCGCACACATTTCCCGACAATTCAACATGGTACAGTGCTACCGCTGGCCCAGGTTAGCCAAGCGTTCACCGTGTAAGATCCTTCCGGTCAACATAGGCGTCCGCGCCGCCCATGGAAGTATGGCACACATCCTTGTGACATGGAAACATTCGTTGGAGGACACCCACAACGGCGTACATATTACAGTCTACTTTGAGCTGAGACATTGAGCTGAGACAAATCTTTTGCCTTGGACTAGAACCTGCATCAAGCCCTAGATTATGAATAATGTATTAGATAACACCCGAGCAGCTCAATTATATCCATGTGAGTGAAGATTTATGTAAAATGGATATAATAAGCGGAGATTTAGATATTATACAGCATATCTCAGAAGATAAAGCGATAAGCAAGATAATACAATGGAAGAAGGGAAAATTGAACTTTATCAGTTATCCCTGCTCAGACTCTGCAGGTTCACCATCTCATAATAACGCCCCTTCTTCCGGAGCAACTCCGCATGCGTGCCACTCTCGAAGATGCGACCCTGATCGAACACGTAGATCACATCCGCGTTCTGGATGGTGCTCAGGCGGTGCGCGACCGCAATAGTCGTCCGGCCCTGTGCTGCATTGTCCAGTGCCTCTTGCACCACCTTCTCGGATTCAGAGTCCAGGGCGGATGTGGCCTCGTCCAGGAGAAGGATCTTCGGGTCGCGCAGGAGTGCGCGCGCGATGGCTACGCGCTGTTTCTGTCCGCCAGAGAGCATCACTCCTTTGGAGCCGACGACAGTGTCCAAGCCATCCCTGAGATAATTCATCAGCCATATGCCACTTCAGTTAGAGGGAGGGTGGGAAAACTTACGGGAGTGAAAGAATAAAGTCGTAGATGTTGGCATTCTTGCAGGCATTGATGATTGCCTCCTCCGGAATATCCTTCTCGTTCGAACCCAGCAGAATATTCTCCCGAATCGTGCCTTGGTATAGCGTCGGCTCTTGGCTGACGAGCGCCAAATGGTTGCGATACGAAGTGACGTTCAGCGCCGATATATCCTTGCCATCGACATAAACGGCGCCGGACAGCGGGTCGTAGAAGCGCTCCAACAAAGCAATTGTTGTGCTCTTCCCACAACCGCTGGGACCCACGAGCGCAACGTACTGGCCCGGTTTGACCGTCAGGCTGAGGCCACGGAGTACGGGCTGCTCGGGTCGAGTCGGATACCGGAAGTGAACGTCACGGAACTCGATGGTACCTTCCACTTGGCCGATCTTCTCGCCCTCATCCGAAGACGAGTCAATTTCTGGCTTGCGATCGAGCAGTTTTTTGATCTCCGCGGCGGCGTTCTTCGCCTTGCCCATATCCGGCGCGAAGGAAAACACGGTCCCCGCCGTCTGCGAGCCGAACATGACCTCGGAGAAACAGACAAAGAACTGGAAAATGGTGTACTCGCCCTTCCCCAGGAGGGTGCCGCCGTACCAGAAGCCTAACGCCATGCAGAAGAAACTGAGGGCCTGGGAGGCCGCAAATAGCAACGACGTCCAAGACACTGAGATCAATCTCCGCCTCGCTTGCTCGCGAAGTTGCTCGCGGTAGCTTTCCAGAATGTCCCCCTCGCGTGTGAGCGATGCCACCGTCCGAATGGCCGAAGTCGCCTCGCAGGCGTAGCTGGCAGAATTCTCGTAGGCCTTCTTGGCGCGAGACTCAAACTCGGTGATGGCATAAATCCGATAGAAGCCGCACCCCAGCATCACCGGAAGCACTGAGATGCAAACCAGTGCGAGTTTCCATCCGATGGCCAGGGCAACCACTAAGGCGGCCACCATGGTGGAGATCTGCATCAGGATCGTACCCAGCGTTGCCCCACTGATCGAGGAGAGATGCTTCGTCTCCGTCGACAAGAACGCGGTCAACGAACCGGTACTGTTCTCCTCTTTGTCGAAAAAGACAATGTCTTGCCGCAGCATCGTCCGGAAAGCCGTGTTTCTCGCTCGTCTAATCAGCTTTTCAGAGCAGAAAGCGAACGAAATGCCCTGAATGGCGAAGAGGAAAAATGAAACGATTCCCAGCATCAGAAACATGAGCGACCAGAAATTTGCTTCGCTTCGAAGCTCGTCAAACATAGATGGTGGCAGCGAGAGCGCCGTAATGGCTTTGGCAAAGAAAACCGCCTGCGTGGGTTGACCACCACCAGCCAGAACGGAGAACACCAATCCAATAATCATGTAGAAGACTTCCGGCCGGTTGAAGGAGGCGACGAATTTGAACAGCGTCCAAAGTGAGTAAGGGACTTCCGCTTTTTCAGTCTTATCCCTGGAAAGCACAACGCTGGAAAGGGATTTCCGCGTCGACTGCCGCTCAAGGATCCCAGCATCCTTCTCCAAGTCCCCAAGATCCTTCCTGTCCTCCAGGCTCTTGCCCGTCACAGTCCGTGAAATCTTCTTTTGCAAATCACTGTCATCGTCTACGGTATCATCTTCACTGGCAACGTTGGCCGCCTGCGCATCTCGCTCCTCGTTGAGCTTCTGCGCCTCCACAAGCTTGGCGTAGGTTCCCTCGCGTTCAATAAGCTCACCGTGGGTACCCTGCTCGACAATCTTGCCTCCAACCAAGACAACAATGTTGTGAGCATTCTTGATTGTCGACAACCTGTGAGCAATCACGATTGTGGTACGGCCTTCTGCCGCTTTATCGAGAGCTGCCTGGACGACTCCTTCGGACTTGGTATCCAACGCCGAGGTTGCCTCGTCCAGCAAGAGGATCTTGGGATCGCTGGCGACAGCGCGTGCAATGGCAATCCGTTGTTTCTGACCACCAGACAGCAAGAAACCGCGCTCGCCAACATGTGTGTTGTAGCCATCGGGCAGGGACGTGATGAAATCGTGCGCGTTGGCAATTTTCGCGGCTTCCTCGATCCGCTGCCGTAATTTCTCTCCAGTCTCGTGCTCCAACGGCGTGCCAATCAAGCCGTACCGGATATTCTCAAAGATCGTTGTCGCAAACAGAACGGGCTCCTGGCTGACGATTGATATCTGCTGACGTAACCATCGGAGGTTGAGAGATCGAATGTCACGGCCATCGAGTAAAATCTCACCGCGGACGGGGCTGTAGAAACGTTCCACCAAGCCAACGATTGTACTCTTCCCAGACCCGGATGGCCCGACAAGAGCGGTGGTCTTGCCAGCTGGGATCAACAAGCTCACGTCATCCATGACAGCGATTTCGGGGCGGGAGGGGTAGATGTGCTTGACATTCCGCAATTCGATCGTTCCCTCGACGTGATCCAGGGTCTCTCCGTCCGCCTGCATTGGATCCAGAGGAGAAAGACGGTCGATGGTGGCAAAGATCTTCGCACCGGCGGCAACCGCACCGGTAAATGCTTGAGCGTGGGTAGTTGCGTATCCCAACGTGAACGAACCGATCAGGATCGCCATGAGAATCGTCAGAACCTGACCAATGTCCATCGACCCGTCAACCAAAAACCGGGATCCCATCCAGAACCCTAGACCGTAGTTCAGGTACATGACTGAGAACATGCCCGCCATCATCAAAGCCATGATAATCTGCATCCGGATTCCGGACTTTTCGGCCATTTTGAGATGCTTCTCGTACTGATCGGCCAGCCGTTGCTGGCTGCCAAAGGCAGTGGCGGTCCGAATGGAGCTGAAGACCTCCTCAGCAACGCTGCCTCCTTCAGCAGCGCTTTGGAGGTTCTGCTGGGTGTACTTGACAATGAAGCTGGAGCTGCCTCCCATGATGAAGACCAAGGCGAGGATGGTCGAGGAGCAGATCAAAGCCAGCTTCCAATGCCTGATGTAGGCAATGATAAACGCCGAGACGAAGGTGGACACGGCGGTCAAGGTCAGGCCGACTTTGTGGGAAATGCCATCCTGTATCAGGTTGGTGTCGGAAGTAATTCGAGTGGTGACTTCGCCGGCGCCGATCTTGTCGAAATAGGCGATATTCTGTCGCAGGATCGCCTCCAGGTAGCGCTCGCGGATCTTCCGCGTTGCGCGTTCACCGGTGTAGATGAAGCCAACGGTGCTCACATAGTCGGTGACGAAAAGACCAATGCCCAGATACACCACATAAAGCACATACTTGACCAGCTCATCGGTGAATTCGTCATAGGAGATGGTGTTTACGAAAACCCCCTGAAACGTGTTTGCTAGCTCACCAAAGAAGATCTTGAGTAGCCGGTTAGCATTGAAGTCCGTCCCTTGAAGAAGGGAACCGACTCACCATAAACAGCGGCAGGGCAGCACCCCCTGCAATTGCGCAGAGGGCACTGACGAGAAGAACCAAGTAGTCCCACGCATCTGCATATCGGTAGAGACTGAAGTAGGTTACGGTTACTGACGGCGAGTCCAGCTGTGCCTTCAAGATGTGCTTTTCCTCGTCGGGGAGGTTCTCCAGGGCAGCGGTCTTGTCATCCGACTCTGACTGATTCGTGACGGCATTTTTCTTCTCATCGGCCGTCGAGGGCGCGGATTTGGAGGCCGGATCGACCGACTTGTCGGCGTCGGGCCTCATGGTGGTGGTCTGCCGAGACGTGCGGGGAGCTCCGACATCCTGAATCACAACTAAGGGGACTGCAGGGTTTTTTATGCGACCTCGTGACTGCTGCCTAGCTCCTTGGTTTCAGACTTTTGATCGATCATTCGAAATTAATTTATTTTTTACTGTCGACCTTTTTCCCCAATGGGTTTGACATATCGATGGCTCGGCTGTGGAGTTACCCCTAAGTAGCTTGTTCAGTTGACAGCGGAGAAAGCTTTACACGCGACAGTCACCTCACGTCATGTTATAAACCAGCTAAGATAAAACTTTCATTATTTCGTTGACAAGCTCCATTGCCATATCAGTCAGCTCTGGGACATCGCCATTCTTGCCCGCCATGTATACGCACCGCTCGAACGCACCAGCATCATCCTCGTCGGCATCCGCAGCACAGCAACAACGTCTGGCATCGCGAATTGCCGAGTTCAACCGCATTCATGCCAGCCAACGGAAAGAACGCATCGCCATGCGCGAGCAACGACACGTCGCGCAATGTGTCCTGCAGGATCCGGAGCTTCTTCTCGTCCATGCATTGACGTCGAATGAGGTACGATCCTACATTTGACGCACCTTACTTTCTCTCCTGACGTGGAATTGATCAAGACATGGAGTTGATACAACTTTCGTAACTGTAGAGCATTCTCCAAACCCGCCGTCGATTCACCGCAAAGTTCATCGCCCCGGATAACCCTTCTCTGCAAGAGTCGCTTCTCAATGCCCATGCCTTTCCCCGCACCACCCGTCGAGATCCCGATTCGGACCCTTCCTTATCGTTCATCGATAGTACACTGGGCGCACCGCGGCCGCGGATTGAGGATGTCTGCGAACTGGACGATGAGAAAGGCTGGGCAAAGTATCAGGCAACGAAGTCAAAACATCATAGTCAGCAGAGAACTCCACGCAAGGAAGATAGAGACAAGGATAAGGACAGAGCTCGGCCGAAGAAGAGGTATAAAGATGATCAGTCCTATTCTCCCTCTTCAGCCGGTGCCAGATCTCCTGCACTGTCTCGGTCGGCATCTGGGAATCTTCGTCAGGGCGCTGGTTCGCCTGCAGCGAGGGCTTCGGATACACGTCGAAGATGGGATGATCCTCATGATGATGATGATGTTGCTATTGATGATGCTATGGAGATGGATTAATGATCGTGTTCTTGAGATGTGTTTAACTACATGCATACATGAATCGTACTCATCCAAAGGAGATACAGGAATCAGTCCATCCGTAACGCCGCCCATGTACCTACATGATGACATCAGGCTAATTCTATTTGTTCGCATCTTTTGGCGCATGCTTTGCAGAACTCCCCTTCTCCCGCCACGTCGATACGGCCGGGATGTCCGCCTTGAAGCGTTGCTCTTCCGTGCCGTACGCGCGCGGCGTCAGCTTGATCAGCGTGTGCAACGGAACCTCCATCCAGGGGCTCTGCTCTTGGGACATGTTGTGGAAGTAGGCGTAAATGCACCGAAGCACCGCCTGGTGCGTCACGATGATCACGTTCTCGCTGCGCTCCAGCTCCATGATAATCGGCTCCAGCCGGATGACCACGTCCCGGTACGACTCGCCGCCGCGGTATCGGTAATTGTACTTGTCCTCGTCCCGTGCCGCAAAGTCCTCCGGGTATCGTTCCTCAATTTCTTCGTACGTGAGTCCATCGCAGACGCCGCTGTCGAGCTCGTCGAGTGCCTTCCATTCGAGCTTCTCGAAGCCTGTTTCGGCAGCCAGGTGTCGTGCAGTCTGGATTGTGCGCTTGAGGGTCGATGTCCAGATTACGAATTTGCCGCCCTGTGGAATACCGGACTGTTTTAATAACCCCGGCAGCGCACGCGCGTACGCTTCGCCGCGGGGAGACAGATCGGAGTCGCCGCCAATCTTCCCCAGGAGGTTATACTCGGATTCACCGTGCTCGAGACCTGTTAGCTACCGTTGTTACAAAGGGAGGGATATTACGTACTCGTGACAACCAGATAGACCGAGGACGAATGTGCAGGTTCTGGATGTAATAGACCAGCCGACTAGACAGATAGTCCTTGATCTGGTTGATGACCACCGTCGACCCGACATTGATCAACTTAACATAGGTATACGATTTCTCATCTTCGTCAATCGTTTCGTAAACCTTTTCATAGTTTCGAATTCGATTACGAAAGTCTTGTGCGGCTACCTCAGGGTCCTGCCCCTGGTAGTCTGGCGACGATGTCTTGACTTCGAGAATGTTGTTCATGATGATCTCTTCATCATCACATAGCGACTCCACGAACAGTGTCTCGATCCCCTCCTCGTCGCAGCGTTTCTTAATCCAGGCTCTCCTCGCCTTTGTCGAATTGGTGGCGTCGAGAATGGCCACCACGCCCCGACCAGCTCGAAACCACTTCAACATATCCGACATGGCCGCCTCGGCGGCGGCTCGTCTGAGCCGCTCGCCTTCAGGATTTCCGGGATCGAAAAAAGCCGCCGACGGGTGTGGCGAGACGAGGCGACGGTAGCTTCCGACGTTGAAGATCTGGGCCGGGATGCCTACCCAAGACAGGTAACGGAGGGCTGTTGCAGTTAGAACGAGGCGCAATTAGCTATAGGGTCTCTGCCGTACCTTTCCCCGCGATGAGGCTCTTCCCCCTGGCCGGGAGGCCAACCATAACCACGCATATCTTCGTGTCATCGGGCTGTCCATTGACAAAAGTCAGCATTGAACGCTCACAATCCTGGGCGGTAAAACCAAAATGCAGTAGAAAATTGGATTGATATCGCTGCAATATGCACTAGGTCGAGGTAATAAGGTGCATTACAGGTATGCAAAGGCGTATCCTAGCCTGGGTCGTAGTGGTGACCGCCGTCTGCGTCATATTGCCAAAGGGACGATTCTACTCAGACTCTTCGCTCATCACCTCGAGATGGACTAAAGAGCAGCACAGCTGGAGGCCAATGCTGCACGTTTTGACCACGGCCTATCCACGGAGGGTCTCGTAGTGTTGTTGCACACCGCTCCAGACACGGTGGACGACCGGAAAATAAGGTCGAAGAATTTACCGGCGACGGCGCCGACCATCAGACCAGCCAAAACGTTCAGCAGGGGCCCCGCAAAATTCGCAATTGAGCAGTTTCCGCCGACATGGCGAGGAACCCTCCAGCAACTGCGCGAAGGCGTGGCGCGGTATTATCCGGAGCGGGCACGAATTGAAACCGGAACATGTCGCAGGTCCCGGTGAGAGACAGCCCGACCACTGAGACTTGAGAAACGTCCAGCCCGACACTCAGGGGCCCTTCTAGCCAAATCCATCATCGTCTCATAGGACCGAGTGGCATGTCTGTGGCATATCCGACCGGAGAAAATGCGTATGGTGATGATTTTTTTTAGGCGATGGCGGACGACGGGAAGACCCGAGGCTGGACAACACCACCAAAATCCACATCCCGCCATCACGAAACAAATGGGATTGATAGCGGGGAAAGGCCGTAGAATGCGGGAAAAACAAACATTCTAAACACAAAACATCGATGGAATCACAATGGGGCACAAGCACTCACACTAGCAAAGAAGATTTTGTTGGTCGATTCCCGGCGCCCAGCGTCACCAGATGACATGGTCTCGGTCCTGCGATCGCCGTCGACCTCGACCCCGACAAACACTCGGAAGATGAACACTCGCGGGCCCGGTAGACGGGTCCGGGTTGGATGATTCTTGAAGAATGAAAGTCTCTAGAATTGAATGGCCGAATGTCCTTGGATCTGCAGAGACGTCATCGGTCATCTTTCCGTGGGGCAATTGGAGAACACTCATTGGCGAGGTGGTTGTGTTATCTCAGCTTACCAGACCTCTCCAAATCCCATCTAATGCCGTCGACTATAGCAAAGTTTTCACTGGTGACGAAATCGATTGTGTCTACCAAGAATAAACAAATGAATTAATAGGGCAATGGACAGTTCACATCAATCGTTTGCCACAGCTGTGCCTTCACCGACCGTAATCAGGTGAGCGAGCGCCATAGTCCAAGAGCAGCTAAACAAGCTCCATCGGTGAGGCTCCAGGCTTTGTAGCAGCCTGGAGAGCAGTGTCGTAATAATCATCTTGTGCATTAACATCAGCGCTGCTCTGCAGCAATAGCTGCACAACCCCATCGAAGGGAAAGATATAGCCACCGTACTCATCATTCATGCTTTGAATTTCTTCCAAATTTCCATCCCAATCGTTCCAACCAGCCACATTCTCCCATAGCCTTGAGACCTGAGCCTTTGAGAGATGACAAATGGCGCGCGCCTGGTACTCAAATGGTATGGGCGTAGAGCTTTGCAATAGGTTCTAAAAACTCTTGATACCTTCTCGACGTGAGGGCAGCAGATACGTCTTTTCGACGATTTGCCAATAAACCTGGATGACCCCAACGAGTTGAAGCCCCTTCAACATTGATTCATTTACTGTGACCCCGCTGTCGAGTAGCTGCAATGATCAGCACCTAGCAATCACGCAGTGTTATGGATCCATAACAACACCGCAACCACAAGGTCCAAATCCATTGATTCAACTGCTAGTTGCGCAACGTTACTTTGCTATGCGACTGACAGGATAGAGAGGCCCTTTCCATTGGGAAACAGAGAACTAGGGCTAGGATTGGCTATGGAGTACTTTAGGCCTCAAAGCCCTAGACATGTTGACGGCTGCAGTGGATGAAAGTGTTGTTACTGACCAGCGGGAAGTAGGAGCACCAAGGAACAGCTGAAGTCTTGTTGCAAATAGTCCCTCCGAGTATGTAATTTTGGTTCTGCAGACTTCAGGCGCCAAAGCTTGCTTGAGGGCTAAAATTTTGCCACGAATTGGGGCCCGAGTGTTCCGGATGATAATATATCGCATTTCGTCCTGCCTCAGCATCTCAATCCCTTCGCTAGTACGGGTACACTTGCAGTAGTACGGAGGTAACTTGCAGGGCTAGCCCTAGTAGACTACGGATACTCCGTAGTCTGCTCTCTGATGACTCAGAATCTCCGCATTGTGGATAATTTCTTAGTCAACACCCCGCCTTGCGAGGCTTGGCCCGTCTAACTTTAGGGCAGAGGTTTTTGTTCTGTCTTTTCAAAGAGCCCAGAAAGTCTCGTGCCAAGTGCCTGTCAATAGTGCGCATCCACGGAGTATCCGGTAGTGCGAAAGGATATTGAATTGACTTGACGCTCAGACAGTCCAGCTCGCCTTCTACGTCGCCGCGTCGCGACACGTAGCCCTAAACTGCCTTGAGTTCGTTTTCGGCTAGGGAGAGGCGGCAACAGCAACTCACTGACCGCAATGCAAGTCACATATGGGCAAATAAGTAGCGATGGTGAGGGGGACATAGACGAGAATCAAAAAGATGCGCTTGCAGCGGGTCGAAGCCATCATGACATTATTGGCTCTTTGCCTCTCGAGCTCGTGGTTTTGCTTGTGGAATATCTTGATGAGATCGACATCGTTCGAAGCCAGAGGGTGCGTGCAATTATGCTTAGTACGTGTTATTCGCCAATGCCCCCAGCCTAAACGAGGACCTAGGTCTCGAAGCGATGGTATGAAATCTTCTCATGCGAGACAATCATCCAAAATGTTTTGTTTCGAACGCTCGCGGTACTGGGTAGAGAGACAACGAACGTCGCGGCCGTCAACGCGATGACCTATTTCCGATGGCACCATGGTCTGAAGTCTGCTCGTCCGGTCAAGAAAGTCTTGCTCCCCTGGCCAGATGATGATGGGTTGAAGCCAAGAGTCTGGAAAATGATGTATTGTTCGCGTAGATTGGGCTACGTGTACACCTTACCTGGCAGCTCTGAGCGCAGGGCCGCATTGTGGGATCTCGAGACTGGAAACAGATTAACCCAGATCGACACAGACAATATGAGCCTCGATGCAATCCGACTGTCTGATCGTTATCTGGTCCTAATTCTGTCTGACGGGTGAGGGTATTAATTATTCTTCTTCTTAGAGGCACCGTCTAACACAGAAACATAGAATTGACACAGTTTTGGAAGTGTGGGAAATACACAGACCACTGAGACTGGAAAACAGACGGAAAAAAAGATTTTCTTCGAGGCTCAGCCGTCTATCAGTTGACAAGGACAAAGTTTTCATCTTCACCGACGCGGTGGGATCCCGCCTACAGCCCATCAAGGTTTGGGATCTCCGCTCTGATCAGGTCCGGATGGTTGGTACCCTCTCCGCGAAAACGTCCTTGTGGCACGCAGATGCGGATGAGGACATGCTGGTGACATTCGAGTTCTACTGGAGTACGTATCGGCTCGAAGTGCAGCAAAATAAGTGGTCGTTGACGGACGGGGAGCTGGTTGATCGGAGGAATTTCTGCCTTCAGCAGTTTTATGATGAGAGTAGGCTTGGTCTAGCCAAATCGGTTGACGGTTGGAGACGCTCTTACGGCCGCAAGACAGTGTCCCAACTGATTAAGGATGGGTATACCACGATGCACATCATGTATGACTATGCCATCGACCGGTTAAGCCTCCGGTGGATCGACTGCGACGAACCCATCAACTTTCTCATCCATGCCGATGAGTGCGGCTTTCTTGGCCCGCGCATCATTTACCGCTGGACACACGAGCACATGGGGGTTGCAGTCTTGAATACCGCCACGGGAACGGCAACAGTGCACCCAAACCAATTAGATATGCGACAAGTCAATGCCTACAACTTGATGGGTGCTCGCCCGCCTTTTGAGTTGCGTCATCAGGGTACTAGTGAACCAATGGATCGCTATGCTCGAGTATTTGGCGACCAAGAGGTCTTCGGCGTGGCCAACGAAGGGGGAACGTATCTACAGCTCTGGTTCTTCAATCCCGACTTCGTGCCTGATCTTCCGGATACGGAGCCTGTTCGTCCTGTGGAGAATTGGAATAATCACCAACTAGCAATTAGCTCGTCTGGTCCGTTCGATTTTGATGAATTCAATGGTTCGTTTTCGCAGCGGATCAGCCGTTGAAAGTTTTGGGAGAAGTCCGTGCAGGCTTTGACAAGACGTTGACGAGCCACTCTGCGAGGCTGTCGGTTCCAGGAACGGGTGTACATTCGTTCTGCATGCCGGCTGTTGGAGCATTTCAGGGAAGCACTTCCCCCTCTGATTACTCGGTCTTATCTGCACGCAGGGGTTTCCGCTTTCTCATTTTGACTGGATATCGGTGCCAAAAGGATAGGCCCCTCGCGCAAGTTGACATCAGCGCCTGCCTCCAGCAGTAGCCACACAATCCCCCCTCATGGCCTTGCATGGAAAGCATAGCCATAATTTCCACCTTGTGCATTGACCTCGGCGCCTTTCTCCGACAATAGTTGCACGATTTCTTCATCTCCTTGATGGGAAGCGGCTTGAGAGCATTGGAATAAAAGCCACCTTGTGCATTGATGTTAGCCCTGCCTGTAGCAGTAGGTGCACGATTCCCTTGTGGCCACCAGCAGATGCAGCCTGGATCGAATAAGCATAGTATTGGCCTTCTGAATTGACAACTTCCTCCGGCAGGATATCTACTGTTCGCTGGAGACCAGATACTGATGTGTAATACAAGGGAGTTGCAATTGGCGCGTCTTCCTGAAATCAATGTGCTGAAGAACAGCAGGAGACTGGTGGGAAGATGAATTTCTGAATTTCGCTGTGGTTTAGGAAGCCCCCACTGTGGAATATCGTTCCAACTAGGCTATGCGAGCCCTACAATCAGCGCCAGGGCTAGGTGGGAGGTTCAAAGACCATTAACCAT
>NW_027192362.1:932244-942156 GCF_041956635.1 Thermomyces lanuginosus | reverse complement strand
ATTGATGCCTAATACACCACCTGATCACGTGATGCACGGATTTTACATAGCAGATTATATCTCTACCGTCTCGCACACTTGGTCATGTGATTATTTATCACGTGCTCTGATGACTAAACATCTGTATCTATTTTTGGTTTTCGGTTTGTGGATTGTGATTGTATGTTACAGTATCATGACGGCTCAAGACAACGGGTCTCGTGACCTTCTCATTGGCCTGACCACATGGACTGGCTGAGACAATTGAATCGGGGAGTCTGGTTAGACCAAAGCAGTTCATGGATATCATTCGTGCTGTTGAAGGAGCTGTGCTGCTGGCACTATCAGAGGTGCCGGACACAGAGATAAATAAAGCACTGTGTCTCAAGCTACCGTTACGTACAGTCAAGTTCGATCATAATTAAGAGGCTCAATGTAATTGCACAGTATTTAAGCTACAAACGGCAAAAGCTCTCTTTATAAAGACAGTGGAATACGACAAAGTCATAACAGAATCTATATAAATACCGTAATCGCACTGTATTTCTGCCCTAAAAAGTCCGCATTGTACGAGTGTTCTCCTGCAGCTGGCCAAGCTCTCAAAGGCAGACCAATCTCATCGTCCCGGGTTCTCCCGCCAGTCTAATTTGGGGATTGCCGTCCTCCGTACTAACGTAACCCTAGGGTCTGAGCGTTTGAAGAATGAACGTTGAGCCGTTAATTGAGTGACAGCTCACATCGACGTCACATTCCAGCCTCAGATAAACCCATTACCTATTCGTATGCTGCATCTGCATGCATGCATGCATGCATTCATGCCTTTATTCCTTCGATTCCTGTTAAATCGTCCGATGACCTATCTACCTACCGTACCACCCGTTTTCATCGCTTTTTTTATTTCTTTTTCATCTTCACATTGCAGTGTGTCACAAGACACGGGATGAACAGAGTTCAGAGCACGGATGCACCCCGTGGGCAGGCCAGCAACACTTGAGCAACAAACGAAAAGTTCAAAGTTGATGTGATAGGGGCTCTTGCATGGTGATCCCATTGATTCAACCCCGCAAAAGGTCTCGCCAAGGTTTATGGTGTCTGGTCGTTGATGATATCGAATGTGTTATAGTCATCGTCAAATAAGTGATCGAACACTAGGATTATGATTGTCTAGTAGGCCGGGAAGAGAGAGAAATGCCGCTGTGGGGTGGTTTTTCCGTTGAAATCGTGGACGAGGATGCCTCGTTTGTCTCCTCGTCTGCTTCGTTGTCGAGAATATCCCTCTCTTCGTCGCGGATTTCAGTCGGCTCTTCTTCTACCTTTTCGCGCAACAACAACAACAACGACGTTGTGACTCCTGCTCGTGATGTTCGAGTTCAGCAACGGCCACAGCGTGCCGGAGGCCAACTCAGGCGTCAAAGCACATTCCACAGACTCTCCCGCTGGGTATCCAAAAGAACCAGTCGGCAATGGACCGATTCCGTGACGGAGAAACCCGCGCCGGAGAACGCGAATGCAAAGGCCGTTGTCGCGAACGTGACTAAAGAAGCCACCGTTCTTCGCGCCCCCACCGTCATTCGCGAGGAAGGGAATGACGCGAATCTCCCCTCTTCTCCCAAGACCCTCGGTGCCTCATACGCGACCTTTCGCGATCGCGTCTTTACCGCGACTGTGGCGGTGACAGAGCAGCAGCAGGAGGGCCGTGGATCATCATCATCTAGCACCGACAACCCTTCCCCGCAGTCACCGTCCAGCGAGCCTATCGGACTTGTCGCCCGTGACCGTCTGTTCATCCGCAGCCCGCCACAGAGCATTGTCAATCTGCAGCCGAAACAACTCCATCCTCCCTATCATCATAAGAAACCAAAGGAACATGGTCCATCATGGCGACAAATCACCACCACGCCTGTTCCCATCCTTGAAACAGAATCCTCCTACCGCGTGCCATCATCATCATCAGCAACAACAACAACAACAGCAGCAGCAGCAGCAGCAACAACCCAATCTCAATCCCCGCCTCTAAAGATCAGTCCCACAGCACCGGAAGCTCACTCGCTCCGGGCCGCCGCCGCCACTCGTCCCACGGTTTCTGCCGAGTCTAATAATGATAAGAATTATAATATTTCGAAGAACCTCCCGTTTGCAGACAGGATCCGTGCAGCAACCCAGTCTGCAGCCGGCAGTCCAGGTCCTCGGCCCGGGTTGCCAGTTTCGTCGCCGCCATGCGCCACCACTGCTCCGCCCCGGCAAGTCGGCACCAACACTCAACCGCAACCATCGTCGACATCGCCGCTACGCAGACGACAGAGTCTATGGCAGCCACTCAAGTCGAAGCTATCGGTGCTTCGATTAAAAGATTAAACAAATGTCCATTATCCATCCGCAATGACGAACCTCATCATGGAACAATGTGTAATTCCTTCTCTAATGGATACAGCACTGGAAATGCAACACCCGTCTAAACCCGGCTTCATGCAACAAATTATGCCCATACCATGTATGGTTGCCCACCCGACGCCAGTCTATGCAACAGAGACAAAACGAAGGAAACATTAAAATGAAGACATTAAACAAAGGAAATATAATCGAAAGAATGACACGTCGTCATCTCGAGTCACGCGACTCACTCGAGGCACGCGAATCACCCGGCAGCGGCTTGCGGCCCATGACAACGTGGAAATTATTGTAGCCGTGATACTTTCGATCGCTGATGCATTTTCGTACCGAGACGAGAAACACTTCGATCTCTGGCTTCGACCACCCCAGGGTGAGAAACGGCTTGTAGCTCCAAGCGGCGAGTCCGTCTAGCCAGTTGCGCTCGTTCCAGGCGCCCAGGTTGCGTTGTCGCGGGTCCTCGGGCCACTCGTTCAGCGGCACCTTCTTGACGCGGTCTTCGACATCAACGAACCCGACCTCGCTCATGAGGTCGGCTAGTTCATGAGCGATCAGGAATTTCCGTGGATGTTCGTTCTTGTGCGCCGCCCGCTCGCTCAGATCCACCCAGTCGTTCGGGGCGTACTCGCCAAGGGTGTCACTGTCGGGGTCATGCGGCGGTATGGAGCCATCGTCGCAGCGTATCCGCATGTCGATCTCGTGCCATTCAAACCAACCTCCCGGCCGCAGCACCTTGTACACCTTGCGCATGACTTCTTTGAGCTTCGGCAGCGAACCGATCATGTTGGCCATATGCACGTAGTCGAAGTGGTTGTCGTCCCATAGCCACTGGGGTTCTGTGGCGTCTTCGACGATAAAGTGCACGTTGTGTGGCACTTCGTTGGGTTGGATGGGAGACAGGTCCGTCCCGGTGATGGTTGCATCTGGAAAGACACTTGCTGAGACATTGGGTTAGCCGTGGCGTCCGTCCGGCTCGAAAGAAAAGAAGAAAACTCGTACCCAATTCGATCGGCCAAATGCCCGTACCGGTCCCGATATCGAGAATCTGTTTGGGATCTTTCAACGGTGCCAGGTATAATCGATTGTTGTTGACCATCTTCCACAAATGATGTTGCATGTCGAGGCGGTCCAGTTCCTGTTCGTCATTGGGGAACGGGTACACTGGGGGGTTTTGGTCAGGGACAACGTTCATTCGTTTTGTGTGTTTGTACTTGTAAAAAAAATGCGACGTACAGCCCTCGTGGTACTTGTGGTAGCGGCGGCCATGTTCAATCGGATAATCCGTCACGCTTGCCGTTAATGACTGGGTATCGCTCCTATCCATCCCACCGGTTCCGTTAGCCTGTCTTCCCACCCCAGGTTGACTCGTCACAAAACGCGGATGTTGTTTGCCACTCACTCGGCGGACTGTTGACTCGAAGGCATTGTTCTGATTTCTGACTGGAGAAGCCTCTCAAAATCCTTTCTAAGACCCCTCCCTGCAATCACCGTCGACTTTTGATTTGAAAGTCTGCCTTGTAATATACAGAGGGAAATATTATATATCTCTCATCAGAATGTCGCGAGGATCTGAGCGCAATCGTCTGGCCGCATTTCAGGTTCCGGAATCATGGAATCATCACGGCACTGATCCCGTTCACTGGAGACACGGAGCGGTTGTTGGCATCCAACGGATCCACCGGATTGGTTACAGACGGGACAATTGGTGTGACGAGTGGAAAGAAAAAGAGAAGAGATAAGAAAATCGTTATATCGTCCGCATTGGTCTGAATCCAGGCCCTATAATTATAATAAATACAAGATATATGACAAAGTGTGTGTGCGGGTGGACACCTGGGGATCTGTGCTAGGTAAATACTCAGCAGCAGCAGACTGGCTATTTTTTTCCCTGAGACTCCTCCTACTACGAATTCTAGTCCGACAGCCATACCGAGAGTGTATTTCCTACTAGGCCCCGCTGGTGTGGGAAAAGGACTGCGGGAGACCGTGCTCGGACGGAACTAGGGCTAGGGGGCTTGCTCCGAGGTAGAGAGTGGAAAGTTGGAACTCAAACCGCCAACGCTCCCAGACTGCTGGAACCGCTGACCGTTACATAATCCAAGGGGCTGACCTCTTTTTTTTTTTTCTTCGTCGCCTTCCTATTCAGGGCGTCTCTGCAAAACTTTGGAGTGCTTTCCTGCCGACCACAACCGGTCCAATATTCTTCCACCCATCCTAGCTGAGACTTATGTAAGTCCTTAGTAAGAGCGCCTGCAGGTTTGTCTTCAGCCGCTTTCGTTGATTTTCTCTCTCTGAAATCCCGCATCACTGTCCACATGGCCCTACCAGGCCCTCCCGCTCCCGGCTCCGTACAGTCGATAGTCCATCCACCACTAGAACGGTCCCCGCCCCATTGTGACGAACGATGGCTCCGTTCTCCTGCATGCAATTTGTAGTGGCTGAGACTACGAATCCAACTTTCCGAGACGGTCAAGGGACGGCGGACCGCACAATCCACTGATTCCACTTTGCTGACCGTCTTTTCCACACCCCCCGCCCAGCCGTCCGGACCTGACCATCCTGATTTGCTGGCGTGGATCGACGAAATGCCGTCATTACGCACCAGAGTTTAGCCTAACGGCGAAGCGAGCTCTCGAACAGGCAATGCGGCACCGCAGCTCCAGCAGCTAACAACCGCCATGTTGCAATGACTCGTGGATGGGGGGAAAGGAGTCTCGTTTTTGAGTAAGGGAGATGCCGCCATGGACTCCACTGTGTAAGCAAGACGAAGCCTTAGCAGAACGCCAAGATCGGCATTGACCACTGGCTGCAAAAAATCACCGCCGTTTTGAGCCACTTACATAAACTAACTGTTTGGAGAAGGAATTAGGGCAAATTAGGGATTTTAGGGCTGGTCCAACCCGAGGCTGCTTCCCCGCTGGGATCTCCACTGTGGATATGCCCGTCCCGACTCAAGGGCTACTGGCGCCCAATCTGCGCCATGGCTGCAGTGACCTTTTGCTTGTGAGGCACACCCCCATTGGCTCATGCCGACAGGGGGGATCTTGATGGGCCAGCAGTTATTTCTTCTCTTGAGGCGGCGTCCCAGCACGCCGGGATCCCGCATCGAGCGATCACAAAGCAAGCCGCTCATCCTGGACTCCGTGTCGCGATTGTTTTTCTCCCGTCATAGTGATCTGGTCGACAGCGGCGATGTGCTTCCGGAGTGGGGTGTCAGAACATTCATGCTGCTGAGAGGATCCATTCCCCTGGGCTAAAGACGGGGGTTCCTGACCCCTGGAACTTGCAGATTTGATCGCAGCCCGGCAGTCCAAGCGGCCAAGGGATGTCGACCATGGCATCGTCTATGATTGATGTTGTATCCGTACTCGTACAGAGACTGTAAGCGGCAGGGATTACGGATATACTCATATGTTGGTGCGAAGTGCGAACCAATGGCTGTCATCGGGGATGTTCCCCTGGGAGGCTTTACACTGTACAGAACTGTATACCCTAAGGAGTCGAGCAGCTTGTGCACTCCCTGGTACGAGAACAAACAGGGGTGTATTCAACAACGCCAATGAACTGAGGAACTGTACGAGTCGCCTGTCCCAGACTTCTGATTTCCCGTACTGGTTTCGTCCTTGGTCCACCACCAGTCGAGTTTCGCTTCCGTTCACCGAATTCCAACGATCCGGCGTATTTTGGAACGCTACTTCGAAAGTTCCAACGAGATCCAGGTCGGAGGGGAAAAAAAAAGAAAAAAAAAAAAAAAAAGAAAATTCTCTCGTTCCAACTGGCTGGATTTCCTGGCATCCAAAAGTACCCACTACTGCGCTTAAAACTGAGAAGGACAGGAAACTCGAACAACGCGAGGCCGAACCAGACTTTTCTGCGGATGGCTGGATCTCTGAGGCGTTCCATTTCGGTGGCTCGGTGGCTCCGACACCAGTCGGTGGAAATCGGCCGTCCCAGGAGTCTGGTTCTTGTTGACCGCGCTGCCGGGACTGTATTTCCGCCTTGTCAATCCAAACTCAGTTTTTCCCAGTCACAGATTGGAGCAGCAATGGGTTTGGAGAAGGATTGTCCTTTGTCGATCCGGAATTGTTTCGTATACAGTAGGCACGAGACTCGTAACTTATTACTCTTAACTTTGAGGAGCCTCTATACTTTCCCCTGTCATCTACTCCGTACACCCTGACCTGTCACGGCGTCTCGGTTCAAGGATATCTGAAAAATCAAGGATCGGCAAAATACCAAAAGCTAACAAAATAACAGGGGAAAATGTGATCAGTCACCAAGACTCAGCCAATCATATTCCTCAGGCTAATGGGTCAAAACAGTCTGTCGGGTATTGGGACCGAATCGCAGGATGACGCCCCCCTGTCAAAATGTCTTGGAAGGCCGTCAATCGCCCATTCCGTTTATCCGTAAAGCTGGCTGCCTGACTTTTACGGCTGCACGGACTCGACGGAGAAGCATCCATGAACCTGGGCGGTTTTGAGTTTGAAAAACTCGTTTCCATCCGAATTGAGGTCATGTGGTTTTGCGCAAGGGCTCTCAGAGAGAGACGATAGACAATGGATGATTAATGTCAATTCATATTAGACAGGGTCGATTTCGAAAAGGACGCCCCTTATGAGGCCGGTTGCGACGGAACGCATCGCAATTAGACCCTTCTTTACATGACAACAGCCGCATTGACTCCTGGCACGGGGCTGAGATTCTGGCACATCCCGGACCCGGACCAGAAAGTCGGTGAAGCAATTTGCTTTCTAGGCTACTATGGACTTTGACCCCATGGACCAGGGTCAGGATGTGCGCGGAGATTCTGATTGCTGGCCGTGAACCGCACCGTTGGAATTACAAGAAAACTTTACTTGATTAACTCGGAGTTTCTGTGAGTGCTGCGGTCTGAGCTCTGACTCTTTGAGGTTAGGCGAGCCAAAGTAAGTCTGGCACGATCACACCTCTTGTCCAGCGCCCGCGACGGTGCACTGTATCTGTCGATTCCACAGCAGTCTGGAAAAGTCGGCCACTATTTCTGCACTCTGTACCGCAATTGAGTCCGAGGACAATAAATTCGACCATCAATCCTTGACAGAGACAATTAAACTTCATGGCGATGCGCTCGAGAAACTTCTGCAATTCCGGAATTTTGGACCCAACAAAATCCAAACCGCCAAAACACCCTTGTCCCAGGAGAATGGGTCGGCAAGTAAACATCCGTGATCCGGACATCCCTCCAAACCAGAAACGGCAAATGCAAGTTAATTTTAGACTTTGAGGAGAGCGTCCAGCCACGATGAGCACAGGAATTGCGGCGTTCAACACAAGGTGTCTTCTCTCTCGCTGGATCGGATGCCTTTTCCGATCGCTCAGGCCTCATGTCTACGCTCTGACGCAGAGAAGTTGCCTGGGGGGGCTGGGCAACCCTTCGAGGCTCGAGCGCTGAAGTCATTTAACGATCCTTTTCTGACCTTCCCTTTTTGTGGAATGAAGTGTTCATGTCACGTGCAAAGTTTGCATGATTTGATTTTGGAACACGTGGCAAAATTTCACGTGACTTACCAACCAATGATTAGTCATCATGACGCACAATGTGCACCAATTCCGGAACCACAACAGTTTTGTCCCTCCGAACCAAGTACCTCTTCGCATGTTTTGTTCCCAATCTCATTCAAGACGTCGCGTCGATCGAACGTCCCTCTGACTGGATGCTTTCCCCAATTCCTTCCGCAGCCGACACCGAGTCGGGTCCTTTCCGGCCTGACCCGAGGTTGAACCGGTTCAGTAGAGTTTCCGCGAACGTGAGGGGGACCGAATGAATGTTGAGGAGGATGACGTTCGATATTCCGATACCGATTACAAATACCCGGGCCATGTTAGCTGCATCCCTCAGCCGGACGCACCAGACTCGGCGGGCCCGCGGCGAGCACTGCTGCTCCTGCCGCAGGGGCAGGGTTGAATCCAGCAATCTTGCGGCGGTTGCCGTGCTTGACGCCCTAACAGAACTTGGCCGTTTAGCACCCGTCATGGCATGATTGGGCCAGTTTTGTTCAGAGCCGACAGAGTGGAACCTTCAATTCCTTGAGACAATCAAGCCAGACGGAGTCAGAGACTCAAGGTACCTCACCGGCGGCCGTTGACAGCGCTTCGACCGGCGCCTTGCCATTCCTCGTCGTCAACGGGTATGAGCCTAGGACCTCGTTCGACTGGCAACTGCTACCGCCGCGGATGTCCCGAGACGAAAGACAAAACCACGAGGACGCGCGCAGACGAGTGGAAAAGCTTCAAGAGATTTGGAACTTCGCACGATCTAACATGCAGAAGACACAGAATGCCATGGCAGCTCAAGCGAACCGCCACCGCCAAACTGAAAACTTCGACGTCGGAAATGAGGTCTTCCTTGCCCTACGAGACTGCAACATCGGGCACCAAGTCAGAAACTAGGCGAACAGAACGAAGGCCCCCGGCCCCGCACCCGTTGTCGGATTTGCTGCAGGTGCAGCGAACCAGTCTAGCATATTATGAAGACGACAAGCGAGACTGGAAAGTGCAGAGGGACAAACTCGCCGAACTTGAGAAATGGGTACTGGAGACGGTCTCCCCCCACCTGGCCGAAGTCGTCTGCAATCCGTCAGAAGGCGTCAACCAGTGGTATGTCAGCCTGAAGAATCGCACTGGGATCACGCCAGACGTGGAAACTCGGGCGGCACGAGACAAATACATTGTTGTTCTCCAGCAGAC
The DNA here is from genome assembly GCF_041956635.1 of Thermomyces lanuginosus. Taxonomy (NCBI): domain Eukaryota; kingdom Fungi; phylum Ascomycota; class Eurotiomycetes; order Eurotiales; family Trichocomaceae; genus Thermomyces; species Thermomyces lanuginosus. The sequence continues at coordinate 933,060 of NW_027192362.1, read as the reverse complement.
GTCGAAGCCGCCCAAAGACATTAAGGCCTGGGTCAGAAGCTGGGAGGAAGCCCTGACCAAAGCGAGGTCCGTTGGGGTCAAGGTCGCCGAAACCGCTATCGACTGGTAGGATGCGTTCTCGAAAGCTGTGACAATCTTTGGCTACGGCGATTGGGCGCGATCGTATAATATGACCCACGAAGAAAAGATAATCGCGAACACCCTCGACTATCGAAAGGTAGTCAACGACTTCATGGATTGCCTCCGTCTCCCGGCGACGACGCCAAAAGTCGTGGCAAAGGGTGTCTTCCCAACGTTCGGCATGGACATTGACCAATGCGATGAGGAACTCGGCGAAAACTCCAACAACGCAAACCAGAGCGACCGCCAAAAACCCAATTCGTCGGCACATACGGACTACTAACGCCATAAACGCCAACATTTCAGATGGGTGTCAGCTGTGCGACAAAAACCACACACTCGACAGATGCTGGATCGCCATTCCGGAATTAAAACCAGACTGGGCCACTATTCCTGAGGAGAAGATAAAGAAGGCCGAGGAACGGATGGAGGCAGACCTGAGCCTCAAACGCCTCGTTCAAGCCCTGAGAAAGAAGCATAAGGCGGAGAAACGTCGCAATACCCGAAACAAGTCCAGGAACAGACCAGATCCCGGAAAGAGGGATTGGCTAGCCGACCTTCCCGCGCGAGTAGGCATTCATTCTCAAGAACTTCGCGCGACGTTTGCACATGGCGAATTCCGTGATTCTCGACTCGGGATCAAATGTCCACGTTTTCAACGATCAAGCTCGTTTTGTTAAATTTACGCCACAGGAA
>NW_027192362.1:839203-931878 GCF_041956635.1 Thermomyces lanuginosus | reverse complement strand
AAAAAAAAAAGGGACGAGATTCAGACCGGGGATGGGAATCTCGGGATCCGTGGATACGGCGACTGGAAATCCGCCTGACAACACACGATGGAACACGAAAGTTCCAACTCAGAGGCGTGGCGTATGTCCCCGGCCTAGCGACAAACGTGGTCTCGATGTATCTCTTGAGAAAGGATGGGATCTGGTGGGATATGAGGTGCAATCCAACTGTGCTTCGGTTGTCACCGGGAGCGGCGGACGACCTCACAACAACAATGATCCGTCAATTTGACCCGCCACGATCCGACCTCTTCAGCACTCAAAAGCAATGAAGCATTTTACAAGCAAGCTGAGGCGGACCCTGACTAAAATCGTGCCCACGAGGTTACCGTCCGGTCACATCACGACTACACTGGGTGTTAGGGCCTCAAATCTAGGCACGGCTACAGGATCAGCCTTCAACCTAGTGGAGGTACATTCAAGACACTTAAGGATAGGGAAGAAACAAGGTCTTAGGGAAAACGAGAACCATGTACACGATGTGAATCATGTGAAATGTGAGCCCTAGCCCTGCTAAGGTATCGTGGGCTCAGGCAGAGGTTTATGTTGGATCTAGCACAGCGCGTCACGGGCGCGATCGAGATGGGCGCTAGGAGCTCGTCGGGACCAAGTTCAGTAAGACTACTCGTAGATGTTGCAGGTGATGATGCAGAATTGCGGAATCAGTGGTAGTACGGATCTATAGGAAGAGGCACGGGTGCAGGAATGGCGCTCAGTTCCCCGTGGTGACTGACGAGAAACACGGTTGTGAGTGAGAGAGTAGTAGAACCCAACAGCACCGCGAGTGGGGCGTTAACAACTCACCCAACTAACTGACCAATCAGGGCACAGAACATTCTAGTGCTAGTCACATGACTTCTAGGTACCCTAGTAGTTCTGGAGAGCCAGTGATGAACCTGCGCGACAGGCACAAGTTGTTCGTAGAGGCAAAATAGTGGACAGCTCCATTGTAGAGAGGCACAGGAGGAAGAGAAATACGAAACAAACTGTACGAGAGGGACAACAGGCTCCCCAGTGATGTCTACTTTGCACCTACTGAACAGAAGCTGCATGAGCATCGAGGTTAGGCAGTAATGGACTCTCATGTACAATTGGCTAGTATACAGGATTTTGAACTTGCACCGTTCCATGTTCTCTGTCTACAGAGTACAGGGCTTTGATTCCGATGGCTTTGCAGCTGTCGCTATCCTCAGCTTCCGACATAAAAGCAGCACGCGGTGCCAGTGCCGGCTCCTGTGGCAGCTGGTATAGGCAGTGGTAGACCTGCGAATATCTACGAACAGCATACCAGAGGATGCTAGGGAGCTTCTTGGGAAATATGGTAATCCGGAATCGACCTGCTCGGGTGAGAGGAGGGGGTGAGGGGAGCGTGTCGGGAACATACTCACGTGACTAAATTACAGCCAATCAACACAGCGCCCTTACGCAGCCAACCCAATTCACCTGGAGCGTAGAGCCAACTTCATTTCAACGCTAGATTCCAAGAAGTACTGTACAAGCAGTCTTCGACCCCATTGCACTCGATGTCTCTCAGCAGGCGTGCATACAAGCACGCGCTGCAACCGCTCACGAAATCGGATCATGTCTGGATCAGCGACGAGATCCTCAATTGGAGTCTGCGACGATTTCAACAATGTCAGCGTCGACATGAGGGACACGTCCCGGGGCCATTGGAGGCCAGAAAACGGCTTGCGAGGCGAAAGAACACGGCATTAGCTGGCGCGGGTACCGCGTATGGTCCCTCTGTAGACATTGGGAGCTTGTTCGGCGCCAATGGGGACGGTCACTATCGGCACTCGTTAGATGACTTGTTGCGGAAGCGCCCTTGCCCGGAGCCTTTAGGTACTTATGGCGAACATGGAAGTTTGATGACGCTAATTGCTGACTAGCTGCTTTAGAGTTGTTCTCTTACTATGATCCTCAGTCTTCCGCACACGTCTCTCGAAGCACGCAGGACCAACCTCCGTCTGGCGTGACCTTTGACGCGTACCTTTCGAAATGTCGTTCTGTCGAAGACGTTCGAAAAGCCGTTCGTCATTTTCAAATTGATATCAAAAAGGATGGAATGTATAGTCGGATGATCTTTGAACATTTTATCGCTCGGTATCTCTCACGAACCGGTGACGATGCCTTGCAGGAATTGATTGCGTTCCTCGGTGATGACTTGCTGAACAGACACGATGTTGGGAATTACCTGGCACTGGTCAAGCATTTGGTCAAGGATAAGGTGTTCTCGATCGCTCAGCAAGACAAGTTGCTTGCAACAGTCTTTGCCGCCGTCGAACTGGGGCAAATTCCGACAAACGAGCTTGGCCAAATCATACGCCAAATTCCTCATTTGAGATGTCATCATGGTCGGTTGGGAAAAACTGAGAATGCTGAAGCACTCGTCGCCGTATATCGACGGCTATGGACTGCATTGTCTGCCTGCAGGGTACTCCGGCCGAGTGAAATCTATGACGAGGCCATTTGCCCATGGCTGGATCAATTGCTGAATCGTGTTCCACATCCCGAATCGTATCGTCTTGCGGCGGAAATGATTGTCGCTCTTGACAACAAAACTTTGATGGAGTCTTCATGGATACCACATTTGATCTCCAAGGCCATTCATATGGTGATCTTTTGGGATCCCAAACAGACCTCCTATCGACGAGCCGATGTCATGCGCTACATTGTGGGCTTTCTTGTCCAGTTGAATCCAGATGTTGCCGCGAAGAGCATTATCAGCGTCACGGAAATGCTGGCGAGTCCGTCGCAAACTCTTCCCCGCGGTAAAATGCTACGGGTGTGGCGAGATTGCCTGCTAGCAGTTAGGCAGACGGACGGTCTGGTATCGTCCCATCTCTGGCAAAACTTGGAGCAGTCAGAGCTGAAAGGACACATGAAGCTCGAACCCAAAGACCGCATTCTCCTACGTCTGTGGGCCATAAGCGCGTTGAATAAGATGCGGGATGGTCCATTATCACGGCTACCACCCAAGTATCAAAGCAGACCTAGTGACGGGACTGTGACATCGCTTCTGAAGCAGTTCGACGTGCACAGGCCGCACGGCACTCGTGATGATTTCCTGACCCACATCATCCAGACCCTGCAGGCTTTGGACTTGCCTTGCGGCCACGTCCTGGAAACAACTATGACGCTGTTGACAAAGAGGAGGATCAGGAACAAATCCGCGCTGCGGGCTTTTCGAATGCTGGAGCGAAGGGAAACGACTCTTTACGACCTTGTGGCAGACCTGGATGCGTTCAACTCGACAAAGTCATGGTTCTTCTCAACATATATGAGGATGATCACGCAGCTCGATGTTACGAGCCCGGAATTCGTCGATATGACTCTGAACTTGTCCTTGACGCCCAAGACCTGGCACAATCTGTTTCGGCTCTTGTCCTTTAACACACGGCTTCAGATAGCCTTAGCCATGTCCAGCGTGCGGCGGAACAAGGAGATAGTCCAAGAGTCATCTGCGTCAGATTCTCGGCCGCAGTCCTCAACCGACGGACAGACGTCGGCCGACGAGGTGGAGCCACTTGACCCCGCTGCCTGCGTCCATGTCATGCACCTCTTGGCCGTCACAATCGCGACTTCCGAGCAGCTGTCGGCCAGAAACGCCTTCCGGGCCGTCCGCTGGATCTACAACTTCTTGCACCGTCACAACGCGCAGATCCAGCCGTCCTTTGCCCGGGCGCTGTATCATTGCGGTGTAACGCGCTTCCGCCGCGAGGGCCGTCGTATCGCCGTCGGCCAGTACGAGTATGTGGCGAAGATTGTTCGGGAGTTTGAAGGCCGAGACATTGTCGACGCTTTGGATGGTTGGAACCACGTTGATGTTGGCTATGATGAAGGTCATCGACCAGCACGGTTTCCCGTACGATCTGATGCGCCCCGATTCCCGGTGCGATCAGAATCTCGATTTCCGATACAATCGGATCCTCGAGATGATGTACAGTAAAAAAAAAAGTTATGATGCAGATTGAAATCTAAGGTGGACTTTCTGGAGACTTATCATTATACAGTATCCGTAAAACCAAACTGGCCATTAACCATCAAGTTTGATTCGAACAGCTGAAGAACATTCTAAAAAAAAACGTCTGGATAATCATGAGGTATCAATTTCCATCCGCTCGGCAATATTCCCCTGTTCCTCACTTGAGATCTCTTGCACCGTGACAAATTTGCCCAGGTCTTCCTTCGGGATGATGGTCTTCTCCTTAAGCCAGGCGGTGGTACCGCGCGGGAATCTGTAGTCACGTTCCTTTGGCTGCCGCTCGTTGGGCGTGAGGTAGTTGCGGAGCAGCTGCGTGGGCCGATCCTTTTCAATAACGCAGACATCGACGTTACTTCCGGAGCCGAGATCGTTGAAGATACCGGCCATGATGGCCTCGGCGCAGAGGTCGATGGCCGCCTGGCGGTCAAGGTTCGGCCGCCAGGTGGACTCGAACACGGACATGGCGGCCAACGACCCGGAGCCCATGGTCACGTAGGGAAGCTTATCGGTCGACCCGTGCGCATGCACCGTGAAGAGGTGCGTACCCGTTGGATCCACGCCTGCAACGACCAAGTATGCGCCGATGTATCCCTGGTACCGGAAGAGGTGCTGCTTGAGCATCGTCATGCACGTCACAACCCGCGGCGCCCGCCCTGTCGACAGCGAGTGCAGCTCAATGTTGGAACTGATCAGCGCGGTCGTAAACTCCGTGTCGGCGGCAGTTCCTGCGCCCGCGCACCAGATCTGGGGAGCGATATAGTGCAGCTTCTCGCAGTTCTTATCGGCGACGATCGGCCCGCTCGTGGCGCGGGTGTCTGCGGCGATCTGGGACGCAGCTTTCGGTCAGATCTATTATGTTCTTTTTTGCTCCCGGCTTTGAATTATGCCATGGGGTGGTCAGTTTGAGCTTACGACGACGCCCTTGTCATAGATACATCCCACAATGGTTGTACCCGTGCTCGTCGCCTTGGGCAGAGGGACGCCTTTGGCGTGCAGTGCCTTGTTGCGGTTGTAGTTTGAAAAATCGAAGCCGGGCATGGTGTCGGCAGAACTTCTGGTGAATTCGGGGAGCCACTACCCGGCGTGAAAAACTCTCAAACAAATGTCGATGGTATGGTTATTGAGAGTAATTCGGAGCTGGTGGTCATCAACAAGCAGCGTGACGAAGCTCCAGAGCAGCCTGGTCTCCGCCTAATTCCTCAGGCATCACTACATGCAAACAGTGCAAACAACAACAAGCAAACGCTCCAAGCTTCGCGACTTGCCATCAAAAAGTTGGGAGATCAATCAGGGCGCGATTCCACCCTGCTTCAATACTTTGCTTCGGTGGTTTGTTCCAGTTCTGTATCGGCTGGATACTCATTTGCGCAAAGCCGACTTTGCGCCCGCCGGTTGTTGCTGGTCCCGACTTTCAAAGGGCCACGACCAGTGCAGCTTTCCACCCAGAGCTCACAAACAGTTACTGTTTTGCGCGCATATTGAAAAAGTTCCGCGCCCGATGCGTTGAGAAAGAGAGAGGGTTTTGGCATAAGCTTTCATCTCTATCAATTCGGAGAGGTTCAGGATGTCGTTTGGCTTCGGAGGCCAGCAAGCAGGCCCACAAGCAGAACTGGGCCCAGAGCTACCTGAAATTAGCACAAGTGTATGCTTATCTCGTTTTCTTTTCTGAGTGCTTGCTGTCGCTAACATCGCGAGTTTTGCAGGAACTCGGATTCAAAGGCGTTGAGAGTGATTGCCACATTCGGTTCCTCCCAACGCCATGGCCCTCGGACTCGCTGCCTCCGCCGACGAGCTTGTTGCTCGCCGTTGCTCCTACAAAGGGCATCGCCGTTGGCGGTAGTCCCGATGGTCTCGTTGTGGCCACCACCAAATCGATCCGCGAAGCGATTACCGCGCGACAGGAGGGGGTGAAGTGCAAGCCCTTCACACCGCAAAATCTCATTCCCTTACCGAGCCGGCCGCAACATATTGTGTTCTGTGCTGGCGAGAATGCGCTGGCAGTATCTACTCAGGGCGGTAACCAGGTGGTGGTTTATGATGCGGCGACGCTGCTACAGAACAATGCACAGCCGCGAATATCGATCTCGACAAATGGACCGCTGCGAACGATGGCTGCTAACCCGGCTCCGTCGAATGAGGCGCTCTCGTCATACGTCGCCATGGTGACAACAAATGGCGAGTTGCTAGTAGCGGACTTGAAGGCGGGATCTCTAGTGTCTGGCAGCTCAGGACCCGTGCTGAGAAATGGCGTTGCTAGTGTGGCATGGAGTAATAGGGGCAAGCAGTTAGTTGCCGGTCTCGCGGATGGTTCCTGTGTTCAGCTTGACCCTCAAGGCGCTGTCAAGGCGGAAATTCCTCGTGCGCCCCAGCTAGAGGGTAACAAGCACGGTACGTTACTCCTACTGTGTTTCAACATAATCAGTCTGACGTTTGGTTCCCAGTATCGTCGATTGCTTGGCTGGAAAATGACATCTTCCTGGTCATCTATACACCCAACGAGCTTGAAGATGACGCGGGCATGAACCCTCCTTCAGACTACTACATCATTCAACGTCGCCCGCAGGCCCCGTTCTTGTTCCAAAAACTACCAGAGATATGCGCCCCTTTTGGCCTTAAACGCACTCCGGCATATCAATTCCTTGTCCGCCTGCGAGATTTCGAGCCGCACCTCAAGGATGCCATTATTGTTTCGTCCACCGTCGCCACCGACATTTGCCTCATCACCCGGGCCACACAGCAGCTCGGTGAGAGCACGATGAGCGATGGGGAAGTGACAAATGTATTTGTTTCCACAACGATCAGCGAAGAGGTTCGCCAAGCGGCAATTCCGATAGCGGAGAGTGGGGAGGAAACGAGCCCCATTGGACTTGCGCTCGACCTGTCTAGCACGGATAAAGTAGAATCACCGCTCCTTGGAGGGGAGGTCGAGGTCTCGGATACACCACTTCCAAACGTTCTGGCTCTCAATAATGAAGGGAAGTTAATGTCATGGTGGTTCATCTACGCCGAGTCAATCAAGGCAAAGGTGCCTTACTCTGGATTGGCATCAGTACAGGGTATCCAGCCGGCTCAAGCGCCCTCGGCTCAGCCGCAACAGGCTCCCGCCGTGACGCCGGCAGCGGCGGGGTTCGGGTCGCCCCAGGCCCAGCAATCACAACCGGCGTTCGGTCAATCAACTTTCGGCAAGCCCGCCTTTGGACAGCCTGCGTTCGGGACGTCCCAATCGAAGCCGGCCTTTGGCCAGACATCTACTCCAGCGTTTGGAACGCCATCGCCCCTAGGTGCCAACAAGCCTTCAGCGTTCGGAGGGGGCGGTTTCGGAACCACAACGCCAGCGAAGCCGGGGGCTCCCGCGTTTGGTAGCCCCAGTCCCTTGGGCCAGCGTACGCCACAGTTTGGGCAAACTGGGTTTGCCGCAATGGCGGGGTCATCTACTCCGGCTTTTGGGCAGACCTCAAACCTGGCAGGCAAAGGGTTCGGTTCGTTCGCTTCGACTGGCGGCGGCCAGTCCGGCTTCGCATCCGCGGCGGCCAGCGGCGGCGGTTTCGCTTCTTTGGCAGGTTCCTCGAGCGGGTTTGGTGCGATTGCAGCAAACAAACCGGCTGAAAGCCCGTTTGCCAAAAAGTCAACCACGGATAGCATTTTCGGAAAGTCACAACAAACTACGCTCGGAGGTGCACAGCCTGCTGAATCATCCGGGAAGTTTGGGCTGGGATCTGGCTCCTTCGTTCTCGGCACAACTTTCAAGCCGGAACTAAATGGCGCCAAGGATCACGAGCAAGCGAGAATCGTCGGCGGAGGGCCGTTCTCGCTCAATGATTCGCTTGGCAATCTACTAAGTGACACCTCTGCCAAAGAGAGCACGTCCGCGGAGCCCGCTGATGAAAAGATGGAAGACGAACCTACGCCGCAGCCAACGGAAGCACCACAAGCTATGACTGGCCAGTCATCAGGGCTTGGTGGATGGAAACCCGAACCTGCAGCTACTGTGGATAGCAGCCAATCGTCCGCGACTGCGACCAAGCCTCCGTCGGCAGCGCTCAGTCCTCTGTCGTCACAGTCCGAAAAAACTGTGGTTCCAGGCCCGTTGGAAGCTCCGTTGCCGCCCGATGCTACAAGCAGGGCCGAGTACGGCCCCGGCGATACGTCCGCGTCTTCGTCGTCGTACGTATCTAAGGAGCCGTCTGAGGATACACCATTTGCGCCAGATTCCGCCAAAACTCCCGCAAAGACTGAGCCGTCGGCAGAGAAGGAGGAGAAGGTGGCCGAGGATGCACCTCTGCCTCCTGACTTCATACCTAAGAAGAAGGAGACACCCAAAGTCGAGGACGCACCGCTACCTCCTGATTTCATACCCAAGAAGAAAGAAGAAACGCCCAAGAAAGAGGTCGAGGATGCACCACTTCCTCCAGATTTTCTACCCCAGACAAAGAACGAGAAGAAGACCGACAAGGTCGTCGCAGAGGCTGCCCCATTGCCGCCTGATTTCCTGCCGACAAAGAAAGAACAAAAAACACCAGCCAAAAAGGAGGGGCCCGCTGCCGTTGCGCTTCCTCAGCAGTCAGAGGAGTCAGATGGCGACTTCGCGGATAGCGGCGAGGATCTGGGTCAGGAAATCAGCTCACCTAGCGAGCAAGGCGAAACGGAGGCATCGACGAGTTTCAAGTTTTCTCCTGAGAGCTCGTTTGGCGGTGGGCCATCCGCAAAGCCCTCCGCAGGGGATCTCTTCACGAAAATCACGTTTCCCGGAAAGCAGCAGCAACAGCAGCAGAAGCCACCTTCGGAGAAGCCCTCTCGACCTTTGTTTGGAGAGATTTCTCGCCCTACTTTCCCTGCACCGAGGACTCGAGGCGGGCCTGGGACTCCCCGATCACCCAGCCCTGTCCGCCAACCGGCACGGGCAGATCTGCTGAGCCAAGCTCGGCCAAGCAAGGATCTTATCGAGGAGGAAGACAACAGGGTGGCCGAGGCAGAGAGGCAGCGCCGAGCTGCTGAGGCGCAGCAGCTCTCGTCAGACGATGAGGCCGACAGGGTTCGAGCCGAACTCTCGAGACCGATTTCTCCGGTTCCCACACTGGATCCTTTCATCCCTCGTCAAGAGTATGCGGGAGAGTCTTTCAAGCCGGGGATTCCCGGACAGATCGAGAGACTGTATCGAGATATCAACAGCATGCTGGACACCATTGGGCTCAACTCGCGTGCGCTTGCCGGGTATTTGCTGCACGAGGAAACTCGGAGCTCCCCCCTGAGCCAATGGCAGGATGCCATGCTCAGAGATAGCCCGATGGACGTCCTCGATGCCGACGTATCCATCGCGCACATTGACGAGATCGACAAACTGATCCAAGTCCTTCACGGCTCGCTGCGCGAACAGCAACTTGCGGATGTGCAAGGGAAGATCGAAGCCTGCCGGCAACTACTGAGCGAGGAGGTCCTACCTCTTCGTGGGCAGTGCGCCAACATCCGGAAGACTCTGGACTCGTATACGGACTCCGCTGCTGTGCGTTCCGCAGCCTTGTCTGCAGAGCAGGCTCATCTGCAGCAGGATCTGCGCAAGGCGACCGCGACCCTGCAGAGCCAGCTGGCGGACCTAGAGTCGGCGGTGTCTCTGCTGCGGGCCAAGATTGCCGATTACTCGCGTGGGGGCGGGCTGGCCCGCCAGGCAACCAAGAAGCCGACGGTGGAGGCAGTCACATCGACGATCTCGACGATGATGCACATGGTGGAGAAGAAGAGCGTCGATGTCGACATGCTGGAGGCGCAGATCAAGCAGCTGGGACTCGACGTTGCGCCGTCGCCGTCGCCCGCCCGCGAGGCATCCCCGTTCAGAACGCCGCGGACCAAGGTTGGGTTACGGTTCCCGCGAACGCCGGAGTCGCGTGACGGCAGCGTGCGGAGCGCGTACCACACGCCGGAGTCGACTGGTCGACTTCGGATGAGCGGCACGGGCTCAGCGCGACGCCGCGCCCTGCGCAGCGCTGAACCCGACGGGCTGGAGGTGGCTGCTGCGTCGGAGGGAGCGGAATGGAAACAGCGGGCGCGCCGGCGGAAGGCGATCGTTGCCAGCTTGAAGCAGGCGATGGATGGCAAAGCGATTCAGGTGCGCACGCTGGATGATGTCTGATGAGCGCGATAGGGCAAGTCATGGGGGTTCCGTTTTGATGAATTTGTCTATCTGTAGGACGAAGGAGCATTCGGGATGATTGCATGGAGTCTCGGTTGGGGGTTAATTCGTGTGGAGCTTTTTTAGTTTTATTCGCATAGATGTCACGTTCGAATGAATCTGATTACAGGATTTCTAATTGTTCTCTAATGACGGCTTTATTCATACTCGAAACGCTCACCGTCGTTGTAGACTAAAGGCTGCTAAAATAAAACCAGGCAAAAGGGAGCGATTGGGGAATAACCTAGCTGAGGTCAAAAGGCTCGAAGCTGAGGTCTTACAAACAGCCGCAACACATGGACCTCGCTCCCGCTGTTACATACGCCGATCTTTCCCACAGCTACGTCGCCTGGAGCGAGCCGTATTTGTCAAAGAGTTATAAGAATGTCTGGTCGCTCTCAGAATTCGGTGTGTAGCTTTTCCCACCGTCCGCCATGAACCCCCTCCCGCGCGACTCAGGACAATACGACACGACCGACCCCGCCGTCGGTAGAAGCAGACCTTCGTCTGATGGAGTGGCTCCAGTACGTCGCCGCAACCGCCTTATAACATCCTGTCTAGAGTGCCGCCGCCGCAAGCTCAAGTGCGATCGCTCGCAGCCATGTACCAACTGTGCCAAAGCAAACCGCCGCTGCCTGTTCATGGCGCCGTCGGACACGGCAGCGCGGCAGCGCCTGAACGAGCTCAAGGAACGCATGAGTCATTTGGAACGATTTCTGGCGCTGAATGCTTCGTCAGCGGCGCCTGAAAGTGGTACTAGTGGGAGCGGTAGCGGCAGCGGAGTGGCATCAGAAGGGTCTCGCCAGTCCGAGGATCCGCTGCCACCCGCTGAGGAGGATGATGAGCAGCCCGTTCCGCATGGTATGGCCGTGCCGGACGTCACCTATGATGATGATGATGACGATGACGACGACAACACCGGAGTGGACGATGTCCTGGCCGACCTGGGCATTCGGATGGGCCGCCTACGCTTAACAGACCGGATTGGCGGGTACGTGCGGCCGCGCCTAACGGACGAGCTGACCTATATCCTCGAGCTTGAACCCGGCGGTGCGGACGACCATGATGCTGCGGATGCGGACCGCGCGGACCTGGCACAGCTTGTGGAGATGGCCACACGGGGCGTTCCGCTGCCGTTTCTCGAGCCCGGTCCGGACTATATCGCGCCGCTGTCGGACATGCTGATCGGCGGCGGGAGCGGAGGCAGCTCGATCCGCGAGTATACGTCGCTCGAACTGCTGCTACCTCGGCAGCCGGCGGCAGATCGCCTCATGGAGCAGTACTGGGCTGTTTGTCACCCAGTGGCGCGTGTCGTCCATCGCCCGCGCTTTGAGAGGCGGTACCAAAGACTTTACGATGCTGTATCAAAGGGCGTCGAGCCTCCTGCATCCATCCAGGCCATTGTCTTTGCTGCCCTCTTCACCGCCGCTGTCAGCATGCGCGACGCTGACGTGTCCCGGACGTTTGGTGTTGATCGACGGGAGTTGATCAAAAACTTTCAGCTGGGAACTGAAAGAGCCCTGGCTAGAGCTCAATTACTGCGTGCCTCGAAGCTCGAGACCTTGCAAGCTTTTGTCATGTACTTAGTAAGCCTCTCCCTTAATTTACGAGATGTACTATCCATGCTGAATCATTGGCACAAATAGCTCCCCATGTGCCGCGATACAATATCTCGGGTGCACTCAGTTCTAATTGGCGTCGCAATCCGCCTGGCCGAGTGCATGGGACTGCATCGGGACCCTGCAGAATACAACTGCGGCCCCGTCGAGACTCACGTCAGGCGTCTCGTCTGGTATCAACTGTGTTTCTTGGATCTTCGGGCTGCGGAGGCCCAAGGACCACGTGTGACCATCCGCCGGGACGAGTTTACAACCAAACTGCCAGTTAATGCTAACGATGATGAACTAGAGGCAACGACGTCGGTCAACGATGACGACGAGACAGCGTCGCCACGGTGGACCGACATGACGTTCTCGCGGATACGCTTTGAATGTCAGGAAATGCTGCGCACCGTGCTTGCGGACCGGGATCGACTGCAAAGCAAGACATTGAGCGTAACAGAAGCAATCGGAAAGATTGAGAAATTCCGACAGTCCATGGCGGAGCGGTATGATGGCCTTCTGAAGGACGAGTCTGATCCGGCAACAACACCGATGAGACAGCTCGCTGCGTCGACGATGGAGATGATCTGCAATCGGTTTTACATTGCGCTCCTAAGCATCTTCTACAACGGTCCGCGGGTTCAAATGCCCGACCGGCTCCTGCAAGTCATGCTTAGCACGGCGACGCAGCATCTTGAGGCGTCTATCGCCCTGGAGACGCGGCCGGAGCTGGCGCCCTGGGCATGGTACAGCCACGCCTACCACAATTCCCACGCAGCTCTCCTCCTCCTCATCGAGGTGTTCTTGCATCCAATGCGCCGGGAGGCGGATCGCATCTGGCGTTGTCTCGACTACGTGCTCGACGTGGGTCTGTCGTCGTGCCTGCCGCCGACTACGATGGCGCGCATGACGCGCGAGCAGGTTATTTCTCACCGACAGCGCTGCGCCCGCCGCATCTTGCGCAAGTTTCGCGACCGTGTCTATGTCTGCCGGTCCCTGCGCCGGCTGAAGCAGACGCGCACCACCGCCGACGCCAATCTACCCGATTTCGATTCGCAGGCTCGCGCGAGCGCCGCCGGGTCCAGCACTGCCGGCTTGCATGAGTCGGAGGTCGCTAGCAGCGCCTCTCGCTCATCACAGAGCTACGAGCCGGCTGGGACATTCCTAACCCATCTTCCCGACCAGGACTTGGTTTTTCGCACTCTGGACAAGGTCTCTCGTCAACACACCCAGCGGCAGCAGCATCCTTTCCCGGCCGTCGCGGCACTCTCCATCTCGGGGTCATCCGTCGCTTTCCAACAACAACAACAACAACAACAGCCACAACGGCCACCTCAACATGTTCATACTCCCTCCGCATCCACCACCTCCCCATCGCAAGAGCCGCCCACCACCACTATCACCTCTTACGGATTTCCCTTGGAGACAGGAAATCCAGCTGCAAACGCCCCCGCCTCTGCGCCTTTTCAATGCCCACACCCACAAGGCGATACGTCGATGGTGGACATTGACTGGGTAAGATCTTCTTTTCTATTCGGCTCCTACAGAGGTTACTAACGCTGCGACTGTCAGTCCGAATGGGATAAGCTCTTCCCACCAGACTCTAACGATGGGATCCTGAACCTTCCCTCCCATTACCTCCATCAGTCGTTGTACAGCGGTGCCTTGCCAATGCCGCCGGATTTCCAGCCGTATGTTCCTACCACCACCACTACCACGACGGCGGCGCCTTCGGGCCAAACGGAAGACGATGGTCGATACCAGACCACTACAACGGACGTGGACGCAGAGATGATGCCACAGTACCGCTAAAATTCTTCATTGATACCCAAAGCTGCATATTTCTACGTGTGTGTGATAAACCTCCAGTAGGAACGGATTGAGAAATTCGGAGTAGTGAGCAGCATATATTCCCAGTTCTTTTGAATGTCAGGTACATGCGACCATAGGGTGTGGAAAACAGGGCTTCCCGTCCGCTCAGCCGTACTTAAGCCACACGCCGGCTGGTTAGTAGTTGGGTGGGTGACCACCAGCGAATCCCAGCTGTTGCATGTCCTCTCTCTTTTTTTTTATTTTTCCTACTTGAACTTTTGGATTGTCTACTCTGTATTGTCACGCGAAATGGCCGAGGGTTTTTTTTTTTTTGTTGTTGGGGTTAAGTTGAATGGCACATGCAGATTTGTATGGCTTGGGTGGTTGACGAATGTGCACTATCGCGGGATATATATTTCTAGATGATAGTAGGTTATGAAGTACAGCGTACACAGGCCCTGACGCCGGACTGAATGGAGTTCATTGTACTCTCTGAACTGGAAGAGAACCAAAATATGATATGTACATTCATCTCGAAGCTCCATGCCGATACCGAATATATTACTCATGCAAACGTCTAACAGAATTCGGCGTTGGTCTACAATCCACCCAAATAACTCCCCTTATCGTAAGTTCAAATAACATACATAAGAGCCCAAAATGCTTAAACAGAAACAAATCACGTCGGCATCATCCCAATTCTAGGGGCTGAGCTCCCGGCCTTGCTAGACTTCTTCGCGGAAGAACCAGACGACGTGCCCGGTCGATAATGACCGGATTTCTTCTGCTTCCGGGCCGTCTTTCCCGACGGGGACGAAGCCGTGGCTCGCCGCTTGCTGCTGGTGCTATTGCTGCCGCTGGTCCCGGACCTGCCGGACGATGATGGCCGCGGCGTGCGTGACGACGATGCGGTCGAGTATGCGGCGCTGCGGATGTAGTCGACCACTCCATCGGATGAGCTGGCGCCGTTGCTGGCGCTGTTGGACCCCGCAAAGTACCGACTTGTTGTCGTGCCATGGTTCTCGGGCGCCCTGTTGTTGAAGAGCTCCTCGCCGCTGCTGTACTCGTCGTCGCTGTCGATGATGTTGATCACTGTTCGGTGGTTCGGGTCCGGCACCACTTCGTTGTTGCTTCTCATCATGTCCTCGTACAGTTTCTGCGAGTTACGCACTAGTCGCAGGAACTTGGCGCCGTACCGTGCAACCTTGTCGGGGTCAATGCCGGGGATGTCTAACATTTGCTCCGTGTCTGGAACGTCGTCAGGGATGTGATCAACCCGGCGTAGATGGACAGAGATATACTTACTCTTTACCGACCGTATTGCCATCTCCCGAAGAATGGTGTCGGAAAACGGTTGGCTGCGGAGATCCCTTTCCATCATGATCTGGAACAACCTGTCAATGCCGGGCGTTCGCACTACACTCCATCGAACTTACCTGCTGACACAAGCTCTTCGCGTTGGTCACGAAGTCATCCACCAGCATCCGCCGCGTCTCGTCCAACTCGGCCAGTCGAGTATCCTCTGTGATTGGCGGCCCGACTTGACGCTCCCTGCGTCGACTCTCCCGTCCAGCAACGCGGATCGGTTCGAACCCATCGCTGTCGTTGCTCTCGTCGTCGTGATTAACTGGCGGAAGAAGTGCCCTGCGCTTTCGAGTAGTCGTTGCCCGAGGCGACGGCACGTTCGTCGATTGGGGGAAGTCATCTGTCGAGGTTCTTGCCCCTCTTGAAGACCTCCTGTCGGATCGAACCACCATTTGGATGGACATTCTCCCATTGAGGACCTGTCCCGCATTTTTCCCAAGTCGGATATATTGATGGACAAACTTGCGCTTGACCTTACTTTTTTCGTACAGGACATCGTCCACGATCAGCCTTGAGAACAAACGTTCGACTTCCCCCAGCCCGAGTTCGCGACCGGCGCCGTACAGCGGGTTCTCTCCGTATGAATCTTCCTTCTTTTTGGAGCCTGCCAGGATATCCACGCAATGAAGCGTCGTCACGTCTTCTTTCTTGTCCTGAAAGTACTTAACCAGTTGAACCGCCTTGCGGGCATACTCGGTAAAGTCACGAGTCTCAATTGCTGCGTCCGAGCGGCAGTTATCACACGTCCGATGGCAGTCTTCGGCCCGAAACGTCTCGTTGAAATACGCCAGAATTTGCACGCGTCTGCAGTCCGTCTTGTTTTCGCAAAACTGGACCATGTTACGCAGCAGTTGCCTTTGGCGTTGTTTCTGCTCCCAACTGCCCTCTCCCTTGTCAATGAAACGTCTCTGTTGACTGGTGTCCCGGTAGCTATAAAAGAGATAGCAGCCAGATCGTTTGCCATCGCGGCCAGCTCGACCAGTCTCCTGGTAATAGCCTTCCAAGCTCTTGGGGATCGTGTGATGGATCACGAAACGGACGTCAGGTTTATCGATACCCATGCCAAACGCGATGGTTGCCACGATCACGTCGCATTTGCCTGACTGCCAGTCTCGTTGTACTTGCGTTCGTTCCGCCGCGTCCATCCCGGCGTGATAGTGAGCCGTTTTGATATGGTGCTTCGTCGCAAGCTGTTCGGCGACATCCTCGCAATTCTTCCTCGACAGACAGTACACAATGCCCGCCATACCCCGGTAATTGTCATTGATGATCTTTGCAATTTCGGAGACCACAGTAGCCGGCGATCCCGGTTTGGGACGCACCTCGTACGTGAGATTGGGTCGGTTGAAGCTCTGCGTCAGCACATCACATCCCGCCATGCCGAGGTTTTGAATCACGTCAACTTTGACGGTTTCCGTCGCGGTGGCCGTTAGCGCCATCACGGGCACCCCTGGAAATCCTTTGCGAAATTCTCCCAGCTCCTGATAATCTGGCCGAAAGTCATGCCCCCACTGACTCACACAGTGGGCCTCGTCAATGACGAGCCGAGCAAACCTGTGATATTTATGGAGAGTCTTCAAACAGTCCCGCAAACTTGCGTTCTTGCTAACCATTTCTGGAGTGACGTAGAGGAGCTCAATCTCCCGTTCCGCATTGGGACTCTTCAATGTTCTTAAAATCCATTTTTTATAATCCGCCTCGATGTCCCCGTTCAGAACGTGCGCCTTGATCTTTAGCTGTCTCAGATGCTCAACTTGGTCTTCCATGAGACTTAGCAACGGCGATACGACAACGGTGATACCTCGTGTCCGGCCACTGCTGACCACGGAGGGGAGCTGATAACAAAGCGACTTTCCTCCTCCTGTGGGCATGAGGACGAAGGTATCCTTCCCGCTTAAGGTGGCGTTGATAGCCTCTAGCTGATTTGGCCGGAAGCCTCGCAGATGGAAGCGGTCTGTCAACGCCACTTTGACATCTTCTGACCATGGATGACTCAATAAGCCTGTGGAATCCAGAGAAGTAGGGGCTTTAGGCACTGGAGCCCGATTAATGTTACCAGACGTTTCTGCGAGAACACTGCGGCCATGAAATGATTGAGTCAAGTCCGTAGGTGCTTGTAAAATTTCCGCATCATCAGCGAGGTCGAAAATGTCATCGTCTTCGTCAAAGGACTCCGTATCTTGCTCAAAGCCGAGGGGAGTGTTCATTGCCCTTGCGGACGGACCATTTCCGACAGCAGACAACCCCGCAGTGTCGAAGTTACGAGTTGGAACAGCATGGGGAGTTTGCCGACTCGGTGAGGGCTGGCGTTGAGGCTGGGGAGCAGAGGGCAAACTTGGTACAGAATTCGAGCCGTGATCGTTCGCCACGGGACGGGAATCGTGAACATGACGACTCCCGTGATACGAAACCATAGGTTCTGCGACCGAAACGGCATCCGAAAACCGTGAGAAGTCGACGTCCGCGACCTGCAGATGCTCTGCAATCTTGGACTCAATTTCTCGAATCTGTCTGTTAATGGATCGATTCTCTTCCACCTCCGCTGCATGCGCAGAAAGCTCAGCTCCTGTTTGAATAATGGCCAGCATCTCGGCTGCCATCTTCTCTTTCTTCTCCGTGCAAATTATGTAAGTTTCCCGAGCCTCCTTGGCTTTCTTCAACGCATCGATCCTCGCGCGCACCGTCTTGATTCGGGCAAGGATATCGGGAGAGTTGTCAATTCCCTCCAGAATTCGTTCATACACGATCTTGGCATCCTTCTTGACTTCCTCTTCCAGATCCGCCAACGCGGCGTCGATGGCGGTGGTGGGGAGGTTCAGAAACTTGACAACATTCTCGTCCTGCGCAGAATACGATGGTGTAGTGGCTGATTCTGGGGTTTGAGAGAGTTGACAAACTCCATCGTTTCCTGAATTCGCTTGCTGAGCTGGCTGTGTTGATGTCCTGTTAACTGTGGGAATGGAAGGCGGTTTTGGTGATCGCACAGCAGGTGACGCTGGAACCGTCTCTGTTGTTGGCTGAAGCTTAGAGGAGAGGTCAGGATAGTCGAGGTCGTCATCGAAGTCAAGGGAGAAGAGATTCGTATTATCTAAGGCGTCGTCGTCAATATCATCATCGGAATCAGCTACGACGAGCGCTCTACTTCTTGACGGAGTAGTACGGTGGGCTGGTGAGTGACCTGATGGCGTATGGAGCGACAAATGCGTCGATGACTTCTTTGGCAATCGAGGTGAGCCACAGTGAGATATCGAGAAGCCATCATCATCATCATCTATCACGCGAGTCTTCTCTGGGGAGCCTAACGCTCTGTTTTTTCGCGGGGATTGAAGGTCCGACTGATACTCGTCGCTTTTCCTTTTCTTGCCTCGCTTGGGAAGCGGTTCCGGACGAGACGCGGCCTCTTCCGTCCAAAGTTGTTGCGACTCTCCAAACGTCTCGATGGTTTCTGACGAAGCCGGTTGGTCACCATCTCCCGTGAGGTCAATCGACTCCACATCGGTGAAGGGTGATTTGAATGCAGAAGAGGGCGGTGCAAATGCTGGCTTCTGGAATGGGGATTTATTCGAGTTCGGATTCGGTGTGACTGTCGGAGCTAGAATGTATGAATTTTGGTCAGATTAAGCGGTCCACTACGCGCGCTGGAAGGGAATCACACCTTTCAAGGAATCGCGTTGTGCTACCTCTGCGGCCTTGCCGTTATCCTCATTGAACCTGTTGACACCTGGAGTTCCCGGCGTGCTCGGCGACGAGTTCTTAAGGACGCTAAGCATACGCGGTTTCGTGGACGAGGGGGGAAGTTGTAACCGGGCCATATCCGCGTCTTCAATGACCACATCGCCATCGCGATCAATCTTCACACTCGCAGAATCTTCGCGTTTCAGACTATCATGCTGTTGCGTAAACGCCTGGGCGTCCAATGGAACAGAATTCGTATTATTGTTCGCCTGGAGATTCGTTGACTCGCTCGTTTCGGTCGCGGGTAGGTCAAATGACGGGAATTGAGGAGGTCCACGACTGAGCAGCCAGCGAAGGTGTTGTGCCAAGTTATTCTTGGTCATTAAGGGCGATTCATTGCTCCAGCCGGGCTGTCGTGCAGCGTGCTGGAACTTTGAAGCGCTTGATCTGGTGCGGAGTAAAGAGACAAACAAGAGGGACCAAAACGCGTCTCGCGTCTAGCCATAATCACGTGACTTTGTTATTCTCTGCGCAACGCGTGTGGAGGGTCCTCATTGAGGTCGAATCCTACATGGACAGAAGATCTTCTTTGAGCTGATAGAGTTGCTCTGCTTTTTTTTCGTACGACTGATCATGAGCGTTAGCCAGGAAACTGTGGATAAGATTCGTTCTTATGCAGAAAGAGGCGTGAACATTGAAGCCGAGCAGGATGCAGTGCCTCTCAGTGATGAAGCCATTGAGTCCTACAATCGCAAGTTGGACGAGACAATCCGTAGTCTACAGGAGCATGTGAAACGGCAGGAGGACGCTCTTCGTGAGGTGAAGACTCTAATCCCTGGACCTTCTGACGCCGGCTGATCATGTTATGTCGTGCAGCTCCGACGGTCAAACCAGCGAAAGGACGACCTGCCCAAGCCGGGGTTGGACTCTGGAGCGCGTCTAGCGCAGGCCCGGCGCGCAAAAAAGGCTTACGACTCGCTTTTCCAGTCAAAACCTGATCTGCCCTCTCCAGATTCCCCGTTGCCATCGCTCGTGGCTCTGCGGGAGACAGCACATGTGATTGCGGAGAGCAAGGCATCCATTCGCAGTTTGCAGGACTCGCTGGCCCGGAACCGTAGCCGGCTCGGAGCTGCGGAGGAAGAGCTTCGTGACGCGAAACTGATAACTGAAGGCCTTCGAGATAGAATTCACCGCCTTCAAGCCGAGCGTGCAAATAGGGTCAGGAAGACCCCTTCGCAGCTCGCCGCTGAACTCATCGAAGCCGAGCGTAGCAAGAACCGCGAGTTGGAGCGAGCGACTGGTCAACTGCAACAGGCACTGGACAGTTTCATCGACGACCAACTGGCCGGAATGTTGGCTGCAGAAGATCTAGGAGGACCGGTGGTTGGGGACGAAATTGATGTTTCTGATGCGACGCTGGAAGCAGGCTATACACAGCAAGGCAAGCCGAAGAAGCCGCGTTCGAGGAGCGCACAGGATGGGGATGATGATCCCCGGCAATTACGAATCGACACGTTTCTACGGCGGCAGTCAGGGGACCAGGGTGACCAGTCTCGACCCACAACGAAAAGAGAAGCAGCGGCGGAGGAAATGCGCCAGCTGCTGAATTCTCTGCTTGAGGCTGGGCAGGCCTATGTTGATCTACCAAGAGAATCGGCTGCTTCAAGATTCCTGGTTAGGGCTAAGGTTGCACAATTACATCCGCGAGATGCACGACGGATACGGCTGATTGATTTCAGTCGAAGCTTGGAAGATTGAGCAAAGTTAAGGCAAATAATAAGACCCAACAGGGGCGGAAGCAATGATTCCTAGGCGTACACATTCGTCTTCAATCGATTGTGTCCTCCTTCAGAGAAAAGAGTTGTCGCAGAATGTCCTCCGTCTTGTCGGATAATGCTCCGTGATACATGGCGTTTGTGATGAACGGCTTGAAGTTTCGGATCGCGCGAGCAGTCTCAGAAGCGATGCTGAAGTCCACGTACATGTCATCCACATATATGGCCGCGTACGCCGGGACCTCATTGCGTGCCAACTGTTTGCTGTCGTAAAGAATCGGCCAGTCCTCGTACGACGCCAGGATGTCCGCGACCTCCCTGAGATCCTTGAGTTCGTCATATGACTCAAACATGTCTTTGTAAATCTATTTTGCAGTTAGCCGTCTCTGTTGTGTACAGGTTGTTCACGCACATGAACGGCGCCACGATTACGGACCATTTCGCCAGTGAAGTAGATTTGAGATTGCTTGAGATTGATTTCGAACTCCGGCCCGGCCTTGGAACGAAGTTTCTCGGCCGACCAGTTTGATGCCCGGCTGCAAGATGGAAAGTCAGCGTCCTACAATATGTGAGTTCCAGCGACATTGGTCATACCGCTCGCAATAGATTGATTCATGAAGAACGGCATATATGACTGCTCTGTCGAACGCCCCCTGACCGTCGATGAGCAGTAAAGTTGGGCGTGTCAGAAAGCCAAACATGTCTAGGTCGATCGTGGCACGCAGCACGATATCTCAATAGAGTCAGTAAAACAGGGCAAAATGCAGCTGCTGATTGTTGCTTGCCCACCATGGACAGTATCCAAGCCACCTAATATCGTCAGACAGGAAGTTCAGACTGATTTGGGTCATTACGTACCATGCTGGCCGAATGCAATCCCTAATTGCTGAAACCGAGCAGGGGTGAGATAGCCCGAAGGCAGGCGCGGCTTGTTCTCTTGCAGGTAGTGGTAAATTCGCTTGATCCTGTCTGCGTCTTCTGGGAATTTCTGGTAATAAGCCTGGTTACGCTCCTTGACCTTGGCTACAGCTGTCTGTCAGCGCTATATGCACTATTAAAATGCACGACAAACAAACCATATGTCTTTTCGTAGACCAGATCCGCAGATTTTGAGACCGGGGGTACGCCTCCTGTTATGAAAACTTCTTTCAACCCTTCTGGGCTGAGGGTGGGAATCAGAAACTTGCTTGAACCATAGAGGCGACACTCGATGACTCACTGAAAGGAAAGATAGGTTCCAATACAGAAGCCGCCATAGCTTTGACCAAGGACGGTCCACTTCTTGAGGTCCTCTGGGTGGTCAGCCGTCAGGAGCCTGCGAACTGCCTCGCAGTCCCGGACAATGTTGTCTGCACGAAAATGTCGCAAATACTCCGCCTGCTTTTGGGCGTCACCGCGACGCCGCAGTGTGGCCGCAGTTATCGTCGTACTCATACCCGTGCCTCTTTGATCGAGGAGCAGAACCTAGTAGAACGCCATGTCGGCTATACACCTGGAATGACGAACTACAACGCCCGATGAGACTAACCTCATATCCCTTGTCTAACAAGAAGGGAACAAAGCTCGTTGACTGTGGCGGTTGGCAGCCAAATCCTGGGCCGCCTTGCAGATAAACGAGCCAAGGGAGCGGTTCAAGTTTGTCCTGATCTTTATGCGGAACCACATGACGACGCACGCCCCGGCCGAAGAGACGAAGAGTCTCGCCATCCGGTTGGGAGTAATCCAGAGGGACTTCGAAGAAGTACTCCGTGACCCGGAGTTTGCCTGCGGGTTCAGACTACGATTCGGCTGCGGAAGTCCGAGGGATGAAGGTGGCTTACCGGGAACGATATGAACACGGCTGTCAATGAGCTTTGCTGCTGACATGGTTATTGAACTTTCTGTTCTTAAAGAAGCTTATCCATCAAGTGACTTCGTCGATGAAGAGCACCTAAGTCCTAGTCAGGACGAGCCGTACTATTTTGGCGGGGTGGTAAAGGTACCTAGTTCTACACCTGGTCAGTTAGGAATTTGACGACGTCACCATCTGCGTATCAAAGCGCCTTTTGGAGTTCTGTCTCTAGAGGTATCACGAGCCGATGACTAAAGACTCGACGATGAGGGCAGAATTGTTTCCTGGCCGATCCTAAAGAGTAAGAGGGAAGCTGAAATAACAGGTATATATGGAGTATAACCCTAGATAACTCTATCTGGGCTACAATCTTATTATTTTGTAAGATAGTATGGAGTTATTTCCAGTTACCTCTAGTAACTCGCCATGGGGACTACTCCGTACAAACCTCCGAATACGGGCCCTGACTCATGTTGTGAGAGTTTTGTCGCAAAGAGAGCGCAGAGGTCATAGATCTCTCGGCAGTTTCTTGTTACAGAGTACGGGCGATTTGAAAGCCGTCAAGCGCGAACTAGGATCGGCTCCTTACTGACTTCGGACTGCCGAGTTACCCAAGAGCACGTAAGAGCACTTGCGGACGGGTACAAATTCAGTACAACTCGGACAGGACGGAGTGGAGAGACCGGAAAATCTTGTTCAGCTCCTCTTCCTGGACGTCAGCTATTGCCACTAGCACAGTATGGAACCCTCCAACTTCGAAAACACTCGTGAGGACTATACCAGCATCAGCCACAAGCTCTGGGAGACCGCTCTCCGGCCGTGGGATTCGCCGATTCTACCCTCGTCAGATTCCCTGGCCAAAGCTCGGGATTCTCTGTCCGATAGTCTACCAGATAAAGGACTGGGCCTGGAACAAACGAGGGATCATATCCTGAGGGACATTGTTCCAGGTCTCAACGCCGCGAGCCTGAGCCCTAATTACTACGGTTTCGTCACTGGAGGCACTACGCCCGCCGCGCTGTTAGCTGATCACATAGCATCCGTGTATGATCAAAACGTTCAGGTCCATTTACCTGAACATTCGGTAGCAACGGATGTTGAGTACAAGGCCCTCGGACTGCTGACCGACCTCCTGCGGCTGGATCGAGCCGAGTGGCTACACGGTACATTTACGACCGGTGCCACGGGAAGCAATCTGATCGGCCTGGCCTGTGGTCGGGAGTTCATCCTCCGTGAGGCAGCCCGAAGGCGAGGCATTGCAATTGGCAGCGTGGGCGAGTACGGTCTGTCTCAAGTCATGCAGGAAGCCGGAGTGAAACGTATCAAGGTGCTTTCCACCATGCCGCATTCATCGCTAGGCAAAGCAGCAAGCATTGTGGGCATCGGCCGTGCGAACTTGAAATGCATCTGCACGAGCAAAGAGAACCCGCTCGCGATAGATATGGATTATTTGGCTGGCGAACTATCTCAACCCGGCGACGCCAGCATCGTTGTGATCTCTTGCGGCGAGGTCAACACAGGACACTTTGCGACCACTGGCAAGAAACAGATGCTGCGGCTGCGTGAGCTCTGCGATAAGTACGGGGCGTGGTTGCACGTCGATGGCGCTTTTGGGATCTACGGCCGGATGCTGGACGTTACAGACTCAGAGTTCGCCGCGGTTGTTAGAGGCTGCGAGGGCTTGGAACTGGCCGATTCGATCACGGCAGATGCACACAAATTCCTCAATGTCCCCTACGATTGCGGCATCTTCCTCTGTCGGCACCCAAGCATGACGTTGGCAGCGGATGTTTTCCGCAACTCGAACGCAGTGTATCTAAGCTCAGGAGCCGCAGCAGAGATCCCTTCACCGCTGAACATCGGGATTGAGAACTCGCGACGGTTCCGTGCTCTGCCTGTCTACGCGTCTCTTCTTGCGTATGGGAGAGAGGGATACAAAACACTGCTGGAGGCGCAGATCCGCCTGGCTCGCAAGATCAATGGCTGGCTTTTCAATCATCCAGCGTATGAGGCATTGCCAGAGGCGCGGTCGAAAGACGAGCTTTGCGAAAAGACAGGCATCATTGTACTTTTCCGTGCAAGGGATGAGCAACTTAATCGTGAGCTGACTAGCAGGATCAATGCAACTTCAAAGATCTTTGTCTCCGGCTCGTCTTGGGAGGGCAGACCTGCTTGCAGGATCGCTGTGTCGAATTGGAAAGTCAACGTTGAAAGAGATTTCGCTCTTGTGGCGGAAGTGTTGGATGAAGTTATCCGGACTTGGGATGCATCCCATATCTGATAGAACAAAAATCATTCAAATTGTTGTAGATCGAAATAGCATATCTACAGATTGTAGTGCATATATGTCGAACAGGCGTAACGATCATGAAGCATAGGGAAGTTATCTGCGACGGGCAGCACCACCAACAACAGCGCCATCACCTTTTTCCGCAATATTGACCACTTCACCAATTCCAGCAGCCTCCTGCTCATCCTCCAAAGCCATGATCTCCTCGCGGCTGTCCCACCATTTCTCCTCGGCAAGGTCGAAAGCTTCCTTCCGCAGCTCTTTGGGTGTCTTTTCCACACTCTGACCTTGTGCCTTCAGTCGCTCAATGAGTATATTCTGCCACTCTGTCGATGTCCGCGCGAAAAAGTCACGCAGAGACTCAAAAGGTCGGGGGTGGGGTCTATTGTCTTCTACGGTAGGCTCGGGTTCCGCGGGGTCATCGACGTCGAGTCGCTCAACACCCTGCGTGACGGATGGCACAGTGAGTTCCGTTGAAGCAACCGAGCCTGTGTCCATCGACCTGACGTCTTCCGTGACTTCGGTTTCCTTATCCGACTCCTCCTCCGATTCGTCCTCTTCATCCTCTTCATCCTCGCTTTCTTCCTCTTTGTTGTTCCAATTGAGTGGCTCATTGTAGAAAATTTCCTTGACACCGTCCATTCTGGCCAGGTCAATAGAATATAAATCGTTGAAGATAAACTCTTGATCCCCGCGTTCGTAAGTTCCGCCGAAAATGAACAACGTGTCTTCTTGAACAGCCAGCTGTGCGTTGAACCGTGGATGTGGCATTTCAAACCTGACAATCTTTGTATTAATTGGCTCGGCAGGCTCCTCATCGACTTGAGAAATTTGAAGGTCTTCATCATCCTCTCGACGAATGCCTTTCTTCGCCTCCAGTGCCGCCAGATTTCGGAGCAGCTCCTCTTCATCGGCTTTGCTCCGGTCTCTGTTCTTCATAGCTTGGCTCTGCTGTCTCTTGCTCGGGCCCTTGGGGCGCCGGAGTGTCAACTCGAAAAATCGATTGCGTTCCAGATTCCAGGCATAGAGGGTGTTGAAGAACTCGCTCTCTATGCCCTCCTCACTCGCCTCGACGTCGTGCACACCACCGAACAGAATGCCTCGGCCCTTGTGGTGGGCCATTGTTACTCCAGCACGGGGAGGGTTGGGTGCGTTGACTGGTCTCTTTCGGCGTTCCCAACGCACAGTTGGGCCTGCGGATGCCGGCGCATCCGGACCCGGTGGCGTGATACGAAGGAACCAGGTGTCTTGGTGTATCATGGGTTTCAGAACAGTTCGTTGCGGCCCCTTCGCTTGCTTTCCACTGCCAGTTGTCGAAGCCTTCACACGGGAGTAGCCCCCGTACAAAACGGCCCCTGATTCATGCGGCAGAAACGAAAATGAGGACCGGGGATCAGGTTTCTGCGATGCCGGAGGTAATTGGGGGTTGAACCAGGTGTACTTAGAGCAGTCGTAGATCCAGAGATCTTGCAGGTACTTTGTTTGCTGGGAAGTATCCTGGAACCCTCCGAAAAGAATGATATAGTTCTCCTCGCTTGTCAGCAAGGCGTTTACTACGTACGGTGTCTAACCTTTCTCCTACCTTGAAATAAGTCATCCGATGGCCACTCCTAGCCGGAGGGCCCTTTCCCTTGGTTTCTATCCGAGTCCATTCTCGAGTAGAGGGGTCAAGATGCCAGAAATCGTTATAGTGGTAAAACGTTCCCTGCTTTGGTGACGAGAACTCGCCGCCAAAGAGGTACACACCGCCCGTGTTTCCTCCTCGACACCATGCATGCCCGCTGCGAGGAAGTGGGCTGTTGGGACTAGTAACTTCATGCCACTCATCTCGATCGATGAGATAGACATAGAGATTGTTGTAAAAGGTAGCCACAGTACCATCGAAGTACTCGCCGCCAAACACCAACAGCTCGTTTCGGTTGGATGGCGAGGCGAGAATTGTGGCTGAGGATCGTGGTGTCGGCGGACCCGACACCACCTCGGTGATCTTCAGGAACTTGGCTTGCTCCTCGGCATACTTTGCCAGGACGGCGTCCAAGTCAACGTCTTCAGCGTCGCTGTCCACATCACGGCCCTTAGCCTTATTCTTTTTCTCCTTTTTCTCTGCTTTTTTGGACTGCTTGGCAGCAATCCGCTCCTTGCGCTCGGCGCTCTTCTTCTTGTCTTTTTTCCCCATTTTCAACCCCGCCAATGGCTGCTGAATTGGTGGTGCACTGCAACGATAAAAAATATGGGCTTAATAGTCTCACGAATCTTGCGTTGCCACGTGATTTCTCTCAAGCATTTTAGGAAAGATGCACTTAATGAGTCCACACTCTTATGAAATCACATGATACGGCATTCGGACTTTCACGTGACAACAAACGCCGAATCCGGTTAGCGTCCGCAGCTGTCCTGATTGCTCTCCCGTCTCCACGCGCCTCGCCTCAACCTCACCTCACACCATCACCATTCCCTCATCCTCATCTCCTCTCGCCCAGCTGCCTGCGAGCATCTTCACGCGTCTCTCCGCACCTCTCCCCTGCATTAACCTCATCGCATTGCTCTCTTGACCTCTGCACCAACACCGCGTCCCGAGATCACGCCAGAGCCCTTGCCAACCGAACTCCCAAAACTTACACCAGAATCCCCCTTCCTCCGGCCATCTTCACCAGCAAATTTTCTTTGGGGACATCTGGTGTATATAGTCGAATCATTCAGGCAGGACAAGAGAAAAGAAAACATCAAACGAGATTGAAACAAAAATCCGTCTTTTCTTCCGCGTCATATCGTAACTAGAGGGAGGGTTCTCTGGTTGCCGGACTGGACCGAAGAAGAACAAGACAGCTCACGCGCAGGCATAATGTCGACATCTCCGTCTATCCCATCGACTAAACGTCCTCTGGAGGACCCTTCGTCTCCTTCGGGTCCCAATGACCAGCCGGAAGCAAAGCGGCCGGCGCTTGACAAAGTAGTCCGAACGGACGACACCCGGCGGCCGGACTCGGAATCCAAGGCAGAGACGGCCAACGGAGCCAAGGATACTCAGGGTGATACTGTAGTTGGAGACGCGCCGAATGGCAAGGATGGGGATACGCAACCCATTCAGTCGACGGCGTCACACACAGATCGAACGACATCGCAGCCATCACAACGCCAGCACCAAGATGAGAGTCAATGGATCCATATGCGGGCGGTGATTTCCAGCCAGGAAGCCGCCACTGTAATTGGTAAGGGTGGGGAGAATGTATCCCAGATCCGTCGCCTTTCCGGTGCCAAGTGCACGGTCAGTGATTATACCCGTGGTGCTGTTGAGAGAATTTTGACTGTCAGCGGACCCCAAGATGCCGTGGCCAAGGTAAGCTTGCGCTAGACTCAGATACAAAGATAATTGACTGACCGGAAGCAGGCATTTGGTCTGATTATCCGTACATTGAACAACGAGCCCCTTGATCAGCCATCCACTGCCCAATCCAAAACCTATCCTCTACGCCTTCTTATCCCGCACATTCTTATCGGATCCATTATCGGGAAAGGCGGGTCCCGAATTCGAGAGATCCAGGAGGCGTCCGGTGCACGGCTGAACGCGTCCGATTCGTGTTATCCCATGTCAACGGAGCGGTCGCTGGTGGTTCTCGGTGTGGCCGATGCGGTGCACATTGCCACGTATTACGTGGCCGTGACTCTGGTGGAGCAGCTGACGGAGCGGTTTGGCGGGCCGGCTGCGTCGGCATATGCGACGCGCAGTGGCGGGCCCGTGGGTGTAGTTCCGGGTGGAATGCAAGTGGTGCCGTACGTGCCGCAACCCGCTGGAGGACAGTATGGTCACCCGGATACGTACAAGCGTCACCATCCTCAGCAACACCGGCCTATCCCGACCCCCTACGGCATGCCGTACCCGCATGGGCCGGCCGCCCCGACACCTGTTCCTCAAGCACCGATTCACTACGGCGCATCGCCGCGTGCTCCATACGCAGGAGTCGGGCCGCATCAGCCTGCTCCGTACGGACCCCACCAAGCGACGCCTCATGCAGGTCAGCCTGTTGCCGGAGTCATGCCGGGACAGCCGATCACGCAGCAGATCTACATTCCGAATGACATGGTGGGAGCGATCATCGGTAAAGGCGGGACTAAGATCAATGAGATCCGACAGCTCAGTGGCAGCGTGATCAAGATCAACGAGCCACAGGACAACAGCAACGAGCGACTGGTGACGATTACGGGAACGCAAGAGTGTAACCAGATGGCGTTGTACATGTTGTATTCGCGGCTGGGTAAGTTGGAAATCCAGGCGAAGCTTTGACTCATGAGCTAACAGGAGCGCAGAAAGTGAAAAGCATCGAATGTGAATTTGGGCGGAGTTTTCCTAATGCAGTGATATTATCGTTATAATCTGTCATGTATTCTAATAATCGGAGGGATTTTTCTCTTTTTCTTCTTTGTATCCTCACTTTTTGCTTCCTTTTTTTTTTTTATTATTTCCAGTCATATGGCACTTTGCTCAAGGACTTCGCTCAGCCAGAGTGAACGCCACATGGCAACTCTGCAGACCCTTGCACGGCTCAGCCATCATATGTTGACGCAGCGGCTCAATGATGCGTTTGTACTGGGGCGTTTCCTTTGCCTGCAGGTGATGTTCTTTAGACCTCCATCCGACAATCAGGAGATATGTGTCCGCATACGTCTCCCCATTCGTGGGAGGTCCATCCGTGGTGCCGGTACCGCCACCGGACATGGCGACAACGTCCGGCGTATACCCGAAGCTGGACGGCCGCTCGATCCTGCCGACGCACACGGCCAGCGCGCGCAGATTCTCCTCCCCATTACCACCACCACAGGGGCCCCCTTTCTCCTTTTCATCATCTTTTCCCTCGGGCAATTCATGCAACAGCGTCTGTCGAAACTCCATCAAATGTCGCTGCCAACGTTGCGTCTGTTCGTTGGCCCGATGTAGGTCGACGCCGATAGCGGACGGCGTCGCCAGGGCGGTGATCTCGACAACGGGGCTCTTACCGACTGCGCCGGAGGTCAGCGGCGCGGGTGTCATCGTCGCATATACGATGATCACGCGTGATTCGTCATCCTCGATATCTTCGTGGTCGTGGTCGTCGACGAAGGGATGAAGTCGTGAGAGGGGGATGGCACAGCTTTCATCGGTCCATTCTACAGCACCTCGCTAAGCTTGTGTGCAACTTCTTGGGGCCTTGTTTTGGAGTTCAAGTCGATGATGATACGCACCAACCATGATCACAACCCGCGCGGGATTCTCCATTGACCGTCCCCAAGCACTCCGCAGGTACCCATGCTGTTGGGTGATTTCCCCCATCAGGCCGAGAAATTGCTGCCCGCCTAGATTGGTCTTGGGTTCCTCTGGGACCACGGTACATTTGAGGCGGAGGAAGACGAATTCGACGAAGACAGGGTTTGCGGGTGGTTCCGACATTGCTTCGTTTTACTTTTTCTTGTATATCCCTATTCGGAGCTGATGTTAATCAGGGGTAGTCAGGGGCAGTAAAGATGATGCTTGGATGCATGTACAGGGGTTGGATCGAGGTAACTTAGGGTTAGGCGTGCTGGTTCTGATGTCATACCGATGTTATGGGAAGAGGAGGGTGAAGCTTGATGTGCTCTATTTCACACTTTAATTTGAGATAGAAACATTTTTGGATTGTACAGTTTGAAGATTCACTTCTTCCCTTTCCCTTTGCCCTTGTTTTTTCCACCCTTCGGCGCATCGCCACCCCCCGAGGTAATCCCTGCAGAGACAATCCTCACCTTCGTAACGGGAACCGTGTTCACCACTTCGACATCACGCCATGTCCGCAACAGCTCCCCTTCGACGGCCCGCATTCGTTCCGCCGTTGCCCGGTCCAAGCCCTGCGTCTCCATATCTTCCGCAATTGCCTTCTTCGCGATCTTGCCGCCGCCGCTCCCCGGCTCAGACTTGCCAACACTCGCTTCCTGCAGCCAGTGGGACAGAATCTCCTTGACGGCCTTACCCTTCTTGACTGTGCCAGGCTGCAGCTTTGCCCGGTACTTATATCGGCTCACTGCGCTCCAGGGCGCAGCCACTGGCAGCGCAGCCACCACCGTGTCGGCTGAATGCGGCACGCTCACCAGCGTCGGCAAGATCTCCGAGAGATCGCCGCTTTCCTCCCCTTCGCCGTCCTCGGCGGTCTCGTCGGCCGCAGCCGCAGCGCCGGATTCTTCAAGTTGGGCTTGCCGTTTCCGCTCCGCTGCTGCAGCTCGGTCATGTTGCGCCCGTCGGCGCTGTTTTTGAGCTTCCAGCTCCGCTTCTTTTTGCGCTTTGGCGACCGCTGCGTCCGGAGTCTTCTCTGTTGTCTTTTCACCTGGCTTCTTGACACCGAGCAGTCGGAGGGCCAGCTCGCGTTCTTCCTCGTCTTGCTCGGCGTACTTCTTGAGTGCGGCCTTTTTAGCTTTGCTCATTTTGCCGCGCGGTTGTTGCGCTGCAGGCTGCTGCTTGGTTGATGTTGTTGACGGTGTGCTCGGTTGTGACGGCGGGGTCGGTGTCGCTGACTGATCACTGGAGGATGTTGTCGGTTTCCGACCCTTTTTGAGTTGTCGCCGTTCGTGTGCGGAAAGGTATCGCTTTCCTTGGGGTCGTTCTCTTGCGGAAGTGGAGGGTACGATGTCCGTAGTGGCTTCTTGGGTAGAAGGTTCCCCTTCTTCATGAGCGGGCTCCTCATTGGGTTCTTTCTCCTCGCGTTTCTCGTCACTTTGACTTGTGTTTTGCTCTGCAGTCGATGATTGTAGGGGGTTCGATCGGGTGTTTTCCTCGTCATCTTCACCCTCAGACTCGGATTCAGACTCCGACTCTGATTTTTCTTGGTTCTCATTGGCATTTCCTTCTTTAACATCGCCTTGACTTGCTTTATCCGTAGTTTCTTCCGTTTCTCCTTCGTCCTTTCGAGCTGTTTTTCCCTCCCCACCAGCATTCACATTCTCTTCCTTTCCACCTTCGCCTTCTTGGGCTGTCTCTCCTTCACTAGCGGCACCGTGTTCAGGACTTTCCGTGGCTTCATTTCGACGATGCCGCCGATGGTTTACCACACTCTCCCGAGTAATCTGGAACAGCACCGCAAACCCTAGAACTGGTTGGCTGGGCGTGAGATAATTCTTCTCTCCCTTGATGTGAAACTCGCCGACACGCGCCAGGAGCTCACCCCTTTCATTTGTTTTCGAGACCTGGTGCGCGGGGACCCACCACGCAGGCATGAGCGCCTTAGTATCCCACGCCTTGGATGTAGCCACGGATAAACTGCCGGCTTGCGACAGTGTCCCCGGAGGGATCGGTGCGTTTGGCGTGTCCGGGTGATTTCGAACAACGACCGGCATGGCACCCTCGACGTCTGAATGCACAAACACGTCCCCCTTTTTCATATGTCTTCGGTAGAGGATCTCAGATTGATGTGCATCCCGGCCGCTAAGAACCAGATATCCGTCTGAGGAGACGAAAAACCGGAACTTCTCGAACCACATTTGTGCTCGCGTCGGGCGCAGGACCTGTTTCTCTTTCTTGAGGTGCCGCTTCAGATCTTCAGTGACCTTTTTCTCGTGCGCTTTCAGTGCCTTTTCGGATGCTTGGATGGTCTTCTGTTCCTTGACAGCGGCGGATTTCTTCTGATTGTAATACTGCGTCGCGTTTGCCCACGGAGATAAACCTAGGTCAATATCAACCGACAGGCTTCCACGGCGTTGTCGACCTTCAGACTCGTCCTCTTCTTTATCACTCTCCTGCTCCGATTCTGACTCTGAAGAAGCTTCATCATCGTAGGTTGCCTCGCTTAGACGTAGGGTAATTGTATTTTCATGTAGCTTCAGCGGCAATTTGATGATCTGGGCCACAGGGTTGTTCCTGCCCTGCTCCATCTCAATCAACCGTTCGATTTCTACCCAGTCCATGCCCTGCGCAACCAGGCCATTGACCGCATCGATAGCCTCCTGGACGCGATATACATTGGCCTCAATCGCGTTGGCCTTGCGGATGTGCATCTCCTGAGCCTCTTTGAGGGCGCCCACCCGCTGCTGGTGATCAAGCCGTGCATTCTCCAGCCTTTTCCTTGCTGTTTCCTCATGCTCCGCGAGACGAGACTCGAGCTTCTGTGCCTCGAGAGACGAGAAGTACTCGTCCACCGTCTTGTTAAAGCTGTCAAACTCCAAAATGTGGTACTCATCCTGGTTCTCGAACTGGCGTGGCCGGAAAGGGTGGAAGTCGTCGTACAGTAAAGGTGGTTGCTGTTGTCCGTCGGCGTCTGTTGTTTCCGCTGGCCGGCGCCGCGCGTCCTCCTTTGCGACAATGTAGCCCTTCCTAGTATCTGCGCTCTCCACGGCATCAGATACCTTCTTCGCCTCCTGCAGAGCGGCCATCAATTGCTCAAAAAGCGGCGCATTATCCTCGGAAAGCGCCTGCTCCGGCGTCACCGACGATAGATCCACACCGGCAACAGTCAGGGCATGTTCTAGGAGCAGAGGCGGGAACTCGGGAAACCCGGCGCTCAGAGCCTTGCGCAGCGCCTCGCCTGGCTTGCGCTTCTTCTTCTTTCCCTGCTTTGCAGTTGCACCGGATCCATCCCCTCCTTCCGTCTGCTGCTGCTGGTCACCCTCAGCTGCCGCCACATTTTGTAGTGCCTGCCGCAGTCGCTCCGGGGACAATTCTGGCACACCATTGTAGTTCTGCTTATTCGTAACTGTATATTTCAACCCGACCTTAACTTCCTCCTGGTCGCCACCCGCGGGGACGTGCCGCAGCACGGCGAGGATGGTAAGGTCGCCGTCCGTGAGGATAACATTGCCGCCCGCAAAGAACTCGAGGAACAGATGGAACGCGCCTTCGCTGAAGATGATGTCGATAATTCGGTCCGTGCCAATCTGGCGCACAGCTGTCACACGGCGGGTTTTGAGGTTGTCCCGAAGGCGCTTGACGAAGCCTGACGGCGCATCTGCGGTTGTGCGCGAGTACTCGGTCAGGTGGCAGCGGAAGCCCGAGTCAATAATGAACTGTTTTCGTACATCGGGTTTGGCGAGTTTGAAGAGGAAGATGCGCTTTGAAGTTGGAGTTAGCAGGGAATAGGCTTCTCTTGGTGCAGTCGATTCAGCAACTCACAGATGATAGATCATAAATGTTGGACACCCGCAAGCTGGTGAGCGCGGCGTCAAGCTCGAGCGAAATAGCCTTGACATCGAGCGATGAGAATCTCTGTTTCATCTTGGGAGGTTATCTCGCTTTTTTTATCGCCGTGCTCGTGTGCTGAGGCTGTCTGCCGTTGACGTCGGCGGGGCAGTCCAACAAACGTCACGGCAATGCGGGACTGGAGTTTACCCAGACAATTTAACTGCAGAATAAAGATTTTTGTGGAGATATCAAGTTAAAGGTGAGTGCAGAAATTCATTTAGCATATGACGCCGTAGGCAGACCTGAAGGAAAGCCGGAAACATGGCGTAAGTCTACAACCTGATTTCAACACCCGTCAAGTCCATTCTGAAGGAAAAAATATAGGTATCTATCAGCTAAAGACATCGCGCCTGTCCCAAACTCTGTGCCCAAAGATACAATCATAGCAGAAATGCGAGACATTGAACCGAACCGACACAGCGGCAAGGAGCCCCTGTCCCCCAAAGCAAACGGAAAGATAGTAATATACGCAATAATGCAAAACGCTAGAATCACAGCCCCTGTCGTAGTCCTTCGGCCAATCTCCGCTTGCCAAACTCCCAAGCATTGAGGAGACCCTGCTCGGATAGATCGATGTTCTTCATATTTGGGACGTCCGGGGCCGGGGCGCGGCTGACACGCGAGGCGATCATGACCGGGTCCGTCTCGAGAATGATGCCGTCGTCGATGATTTCGTCGATAGCGAGGGCGACAAGATCGTAGTTCTCAACGATCGACCGCTTGTCGGTGCCACCCCTGAAAACATCGTCAATGCAGCTTCTACAGTAATGGAGTAAAAGCAAACGTACTTGAAGAGAATGCCCAATGCATCCCGCAGCGCCAGCACGACATTGTACAACAAGACCTCGTTCTCCTCGGAACTGCCGACCACGTAGAGCATCACGTCGTTCTCCATCTTGAACACAACGACCCGGTTGTCGTACAGGATGATGTCGCTCGTTTGCTTGTTCGTCTTCTCAATCAGCCCCTTCTCAAAGGCTTTCTGCTCCTTGACGGTCGGGTAAGGGTTTGCGCCGGGGTAATCGGTGGCATTGGGAGCGGCGCCAGCAGGAGGGTGCGGAGGGGAGTAGTATTTCGCGAAGATGCGCGAGTGGTCATCGGTCGAGAGAATCAGGACCGCATTGACGGCGAAAAGGGACAGCGGGCCCGGCATGGTGGTTGTGTTGTTCTCTCAAGGTCGTGGTTTGAATAAGCTAAGATGTTGAGAATGCGACAACTTGGCCGCAAGCAACCCTTAGTTCCGCTCCACTATCTGTTATGAGAACCCGAATCTCTGTACATTTAGAAACCAGAACAACAGCTTAATACTAATAGAATACACTCAGATTAATTGCAAAGATAAAAGTCATTACATCCTATAGGGGATCCGTGTCCAAATACATCCTGGATAAGCAACAATAATAAAAGAATACACTCCATCCGGGTATTGATGACCGCAACAGGCACATGCCGACCAGATATCACAGATATCGCAAGTAAACATCAAGAGTCATCCATCGATAAATCATACGGCTCGAGTCATGACTTTTGGCCGTCCTGCGAGCCGGAAGTGGTCCTTGGTCGGTTGAACCACGAGATCCAGCTACTTCGGTTGGCGCGCTTGGCCGCGGCCTCGTCCTCGCTAGCGTGCTGGCTCTCGACTTCCTGGTTCTCCTGCACCAGACGAAGAGGCCGAAGCTTGTTCTGCTGCATCACGGCACCTGGGTAGTTGTTCATACCGCTGCTGGACCGGCTAGGAGGCGTCGACATCGCCCCCAGAGAACTGACATCTGCATTGGCGTCGCTGGATACGCTGTCCGAGCTACTCAGCCTCTTGCGTTCGACCCCGCTGCCCTGCGATGGCTCTCGAGCGCTCGCGGGCGCGGGAACGTTGAAGAGACTACTCTGCCGCGAGCCTGGCCCCATAGTGGTCGGGCTGAGGACAGCCGGGCTCATCGGCCCTCCCGACGTTCGGCGGCTGGCCCGGTACATCTGTCCGACAACAGCGGCAGCCGCGACGTCGCCTGTTTGTTCTGACTGAGTCCGTCGGTGTCCGGACCGAACAGTCTGCGCACGCATGATGGGAACTCGTGGTGCTGTCTCAGGGTTTTCCACGGCAGACATGGGAGGCGGCGGTGCGGAGATCGTAGAGGCAGGCATCACGCTGGCAGGTCGTTGCTTCGGCCTTGGGCGGTTAGCCTGACCGGCCACCACCGACTTGGCCCGCTGCAGAAACGATACTCCTTCCCCGCTCTGTGCCGGAGGTGGGTTGCTATTCTTCTCAGTCTTCGGTGGAGGGGGCCGTGCATCATCGCTCTTGTCCAGAATGTGCTCGAATCCTTCACTTTCCAAGAGTCGACCAATGATGCGTTCGATGTAAAGTGTCAGGGCCTTCTTTTCCTCCTTCAGCGATTTGATCTCCGCTTCTAGTTTGCGTACCGTGGCTGACTGCCCTTCAGCGGATTCCAGCTCATCAGCCAACGAACCTCCGCCACTGCCAGCAGGTGGAGAACTCGCCCTGCCATCATGGAGGAGGTCCCCTTTAGTGAACTCGCCATTCAAGGTCTTCTCCCGGAGGAGGAGCTGGTAACTCTCATTGTCCTCCATTAACCGAGCATTGGCCATTCTCGCTTCCAGGAGTTCTCGTTCGAGCTCTGCCTGCCGGCCACCGCCCTTGTTCTCCATTTCTACGAGCTTGATCTGTGACTCCGCAAGCTCAAGGCGCAACGATTCGATCAGTTTGTCCTTCTGGAGCAGAAGGTTGGAATGGCTGCGAGATGGGCTACGCTCCAATTGCGAGGAAGGCGCAAACTGTCCATTTTCACCATCGGTGGTAGAGCGGCTTCGGAAGCTAGCTGGGAGACGTTAGTTCCGCAATCCCATGGGAATTGACTGCAAGACCTACATGAACGGGACACGTTCTTGTCGGCATCTGACGCTGCACGCGCTTCCCTCTGCGCCAAAGACTCTTTGAGGCGCTGAATGGTGAACTGAAGCTCCTCTTCCTTGATAACGTGTTGCTCTTTCTCCTTCAACAGGGCGTTCAGTTCTTGATCATGCGCCTGCTGCATCTCGCGAATAATCCGTGGATGCTCCCGAATCTGCTCATTCAGAGCCTCGATCTTGCTGTCCTTCTCGTGAATTTGCTCCTCCAGCTTCGCCTGTTCCGCCACAGCTTCGTCCAGACGAATCTGCAACACATCCAGTTGCTTTTGGTACTGCTGTGATGTGGTCTCGGCCTTGTGTAGTTGCTCCTTCAGATCGTCAATCAGGGCCGCCATCTGGGCACGGGCTTCTTCATCGGACGAATCGTTAGCGGACATTTTGGGCACGCTGGACGTGCTCAGATTGGACCGGCCCGGTTTGCGCGCCGCGGCCCGCGCGGACATGTGCGATGTACGGGTGGAAGGAGTTCGTTGCAGACCGTTGGGAGACTTGGTCGAACTGCGATCAGTACTCGGCCGCTCTGATTGCGTCCGGGCTGACGCGCCGGGGGGTGATTTCTTCGGTGTGGTGGCGGTAGACATGGTTGTTTGATAGAAAACGACGATTGCCGGAGATTAAGGTAACTTCTGGTGGGCAGACCTTGGCTGGCCGACCAAAGGGTGACTTGCGATTCGAACTCAGTATCTGACACTCTTCGAATATTGATTCAGATATCCAACGTCATGCTTTGGAGAGTTCAGGATCAGGGGTAAGATAGCCGAACGGACAAGTGGAATCGGTAATGAAAGTGACAGCAAAGTCGATCAAGGCGCGAAATTGCGGGATGTTTTCAGGAGCGGGTTGAGTTAATATGAACTTTGTAGACCTGAAACCATCAGTATAAGCCCCTCGCATCAAGCTAGGGACCATTTCCCGGTGTTTTTAGGGTGTTCAACGACATACTTGGCTCTCAGGGCATCAAAGTATCTTTTCTGGGTCCATTGTATTCCGATTTCCTAGTAGGGTTTAGTGCAATCCGGATGCGGTGTCGTTACTCCAGCATCCAGCCACGATTATCGTGACAGCTGGGAAGTGATTGACAACGGACTGGCACGCAGCGAACCAGATTCAGCTTTTGTCCGGACTCCAGATTTAGAATCTCCGTGGACACGATGCCCGACAGTCTAACAGACAGCATAGCCTCCATAGAGTCCATGGAAGGAGGGAAGTTTCGGCCCCCAATGGCGGGCTCCGATTGGACCGATTAGATAAGCATTGTCGTTCCGCATTTGGAAATTATATATTCCGTAGTCCCGTGACCTATCACGTGAATAGATGCAAATCCGGTCGCTTAGGGCTTAGGGCATGGCCACACATGACGGAAAACTTGCTTTGAAATCAACCGCCAAGAGGGACGATTAATAATTGATCTTCGGGATTTGAGTGCATTCTTCTTCCCCCCGACCATCTTTCCATCTCCAACCATTTCATCGCGGGAATTATAGTCATCCGTGAACAGTCGTCAAGATGGCCCGTCGTCCAGCGAGGTGCTACCGCTACTGCAAGAACAAGGTGCGTTGTTCATGGGGCTGTCGGGGCCGTTTCTAGGTTTTCTGGAGATGGCGTAATCTGGCAGCATTGCGATGAGTGCGAATTCGTCGGATAGGCATGAGCTGACAGTTCTGCAGCCGTACCCCAAGTCTCGGTACTGCCGTGGTGTCCCGGACCCCAAGATTCGTATCTACGATCTGGGCCGGAAGAAGGCCAGCGTGGATGACTTCCCGACCTGCGTGCACCTGGTCTCCGATGAGTACGAGCAGGTCTCGTCGGAGGCTCTTGAAGCCGCGCGTATCTGTGCCAACAAGTATGCGACAAATCACACCGAGAATTTTCACATGATTGGTCTGACGGCAATCGTAGGTACCTCGTGAAGGTCGCCGGTAAGGAAGGTTTCCACCTCCGCGTCCGCGCCCACCCGTTCCACGTCATCCGGATCAACAAGATGTTGTCGTGCGCCGGTGCCGATCGTCTCCAGACCGGTATGCGTGGCGCCTTCGGCAAGCCCGCCGGCAAGGTTGCTCGTGTGAACATTGGCCAGATTCTGCTGTCCGTCCGAACCCGTGACGTGCACCGCGCGGCCGCCGTCGAGGCCCTGCGCCGCTCCATGTACAAGTTCCCTGGCCGTCAAAAGGTCATCGTCTCGAAGAACTGGGGTTTCACCCCGCTGCCCCGTGAGGAGTACGTTCGTCTCCGCCAGGAGGGCAAGGTCAAGATGGACGGTGCCTACGTCAAGTTCCACCGCGACCACGGCCGCATCGAGGACAACATCCGCAACTTCCCGGAGGCCTATGAGAACCTGTCGCAGGCGGCGTAATTTTGGGGATTCTGTTTCGTTTGTTCCCATGACTGGTCGCGTTGTATGGTAAAATTAGGTCAATGCATGATGACTCGATACAATCTATGACCATCCGGGTAACCAGAGAATTATATCGTGCCAGTTTCTATCTATTCCTCGAGTGGGAGATTCGGCGAAGCTTCCCTTCGGTCTTGCTCAGCCCTCTCTCGCTGGTTCTTGCAACGACAGGATCATCCTGTTTCTACTGATGCCGGAAGAGCCTGATTGATATCCAACGCACTCTGGATATACACGTCTTAATTCAGGAGTGGGATATCATTATTCTCGTAGTTAGGTATAGACGTAGGGACTCTAGATACAAGAAAATCCCTATATCATCTGAAAGACGGGGATCCCAATCCGCATATACAAAACCTATCAGTATCAACATCCCTGTAACTGCTCCTCGTATCGGCCGAATCGAAATCATCATCACAAGTCCCCTTAACTGTTCATCACGACGCCACCTCTATCATTTCACTCATAACTCGTATAAGAATGGAGACACAGCGCAACTCTAACCGAATCTAAAATCGATCGCTCAAAAAGGGAGGGGAGTTCAAACCTCTCCCCAATGATCTGCACCACCTCCAACTGAGACCACGGCGCTCCCGCTGCCGACACTCCCTCCGATATCCCAGTAATGTCGACTCGAGCCGCTGCCCAGGGCCGCGGTGTGGGTGTGCGTGAGCAGGGAGACCTTGGTGCTTTGGCTCGCGCAGCTAGAGCTCGGTCGGCGGAAGCGATGGCGGGTGATGGGCGATGACGGGCCTGCAGCGGCGGCGGCAGAGGAGGGGAACTGCGTGCGGAGCGACGGGTTGTTCTGGCGCTGTGTTGCTTGGTGCCGGGCGTGTGCCCGTGCGACGAGCGGATGGTGCTGCCGAATGACGGCAGCCCGTGGATGAGATTGGCCGTGGTTGTTGGCGCTGTCCTGGGAATGCTCGCGTCGTGACGGAGATGATGACGATGGTGTCCGATTGTCGTTGTTTGTCCGTCGGAATCGGCTCCTCAGGTACCGGAATACCATCGCCATGTCGAGTTCGCGCTCCCAGAACTCGCGCTCCCGGTTTGCCAGGACGCTTTCTGTCACGGGGTCTGCGCTCGGGGATGGATCATCCTCTTCCTCCTCGATCCCCCATTGGGCGGCATGTTCAACGACTGCTGGATCACGAATGGTTGGCGTAAAGTGTGGAGAAAAGGTTGAGGGTGCAGCACCAGCAGCAGCAGCAGAGGTGTCTGCGCTGTCGGAGGTGGTTGGAAGAAGCTGGGATGAATTATTTGATTCTGACGAGGACACTGGAATGCCAGCATAGTAGTCCCTGGGATCCTCGATGCGGAGATACGTGGTGAAAGCACCTGGATGCTCGCAGAGCTGGTGCACTAGGATCCCGAGTTCGCGCGCGATGCGGTGCAGTATACGCTCCGGCCATCGGCCATCGGTGCCGCTCTCTGAGACGCTGGGTGCGTCTTGGAGCTCGCGGTTCATTTCTGTCGCTCCCGTTTCGGACCGACCTTCCGGGTCGGTGCTGCCTGAGGTCGAACCGGCCAGCGATTCTCCCAGGATTACCGACAGTAGCGACTCATCGATGCCAATCAAGTCGCGGATGACTTTCCGAGTAATCTTCCTCCAAATGGATTCTTCGGGAGTGTCGCCCTGATCCGAGGATGCCTCAGACGCCGACGCCGCCGTCTCCATAACGGCAGTCTCGGATATACTATCCAAGGCCGGGGCGCCTGATCTGCGCGATGCAGCCGAGACGCTGGCCCGACTGTTTCGCCGCCGCAGCCGTCGTGTCTCGCGCTCGATCTCTTCCAGCAGGATTCGGCTCTGCTCAATACGCCACTTTTCGATCCGCTGCCATCGTTCCCGCTCCTCCCGCATTTCCTGCTCCTCCACCGAATCCAAATGTCGCTGGACGCTGGATCGTCGCGTGTGGGCCACATTCGCCGGTCGCCCGGGATTATACTGCTCATATTGCCAGAGTTGGTTCTGAATGAATTGGTTGGAGTTATGGAAGCTGCCTAGTCCATCATGGGTGGGTAGAACGGCCCGCGACGAATCCGCGACATGGGCGTGGGGGAACTCCTGCAGACCCTCGTCGAGGCTATCGAGTTCTGTGGCATCCTCGTCTGCGGGTTCATCCTGCTCGTTATTATCGGCCTGGGTACCTGCGCTGAAGGAGCCAAAGTCGCTCAGGCGCGATAAGCCGGCAGTCCTGGAGGTGGAGTCGGTCCCGGTGTGCAGGGTAGACGGGGTCTGAGTGGGCGAGAAAAGTACCCATTGCTGCGCGTCATCGTCAGGCTGCTGGGAGAGCAGCGAGAGGTCCAGCGACAATCGCTCCGGCCCCGTGTACGATTGGCGACGCGGGGGAGCCTGGGGTAAACGAAAGGCCATGATCAGGAGATGATCGGGGCTTGG
The DNA here is from genome assembly GCF_041956635.1 of Thermomyces lanuginosus. Taxonomy (NCBI): domain Eukaryota; kingdom Fungi; phylum Ascomycota; class Eurotiomycetes; order Eurotiales; family Trichocomaceae; genus Thermomyces; species Thermomyces lanuginosus. The sequence goes on along the minus strand of NW_027192362.1, from coordinate 890,452 downwards.
CCGCCGTTCACCAAACAAGGGTTCTTGAGTGCTTGTTGACTTGTTTTGATTTTGTCTTTACGAGGATGAAAACAATAGATACAGACATAAGTATAAAAGAAACAGGGTGGTCAATCGTACGGGGTAACTTTATCTCATGATGAGAATGATTAGACTGATAGTACTATCGGTGACGATCGGCGGGTAATGACGCGATGACCACGTTCCAGCTGACCCCCTTAGGCCCAAGTACCCACGTCGGTGAGCACTACGAGACAACAAAGTCTAGGGGCAGTGGCTATTATTATTATTCATAGAAAACTCATGAATCATTGATCAATAATCGAGCAACATTAATCATGAATTTTCCGGGCTTCGATTCAGCCCCGGTTTACTGTCAAATCGCAGCTAGCGGAGTGTCCTTGTTGCCCATCTACTTGTTGTGTTGGTGCGGCTATCGGATCAATCAGGAAGCTATCAACAACCCTACCTTTTCTATCTTGTTTTCGTCCATGATCTCAGCATGATCAAAGGCCAAGGATTCTAGGATTCAATCATGCCATTTCTAACCTCGATGGCGATGGACATGGCCCGAAACCTCAAATACTAACCCCTAGTCCATCATTCGCTCAGCCCCAGGTGGTCACATCGAGCCGTTGAAGTTGAGGGATCCGACCGGATAACCATTTTCGCGGTGTGCATATCAGTACTCTGTATAACCATGAGATAACTCGCAAACCTGATTATACCTGACGAGGTTATCTACTCAACTCATTTGGGGTCACATGATCGATCGTGCCCTAGGCAGGGTGATGACCAGTAATCGAGGGGACCGAGTAGGCGACGAAAACTATGGCGAGATGAGATCATGACAGGATGCAAGAACTGGCAGACGTTGCGAACCAGTGTAAGGACACAGGATGTCAGACCTGAGATTGGACATGAGCAGGGTTGAAATCGACAGACTGTTTACTCATCACATCCTCTCATGGCTTCCAGAAAGGAGCATGTTGACTGCTTCACATCGCATTCCGTTCATCCGAAATGGATATTTATGCTCTTCTATTTCATCGTTTTTGCGGGTATGACCCCTGCCGTTGTGTGTGAAGGTACAATATGCGGGCATCTGATTCAAGGTCCCAGGGCAGACTGTTCTTGTCTACATAGTCTTCCAGTCCCGCCGCAGATTTTGCATGAAGCTAAAGTATCAGGAACAGTTGGCGGCGGAGAATCGAGTATTATATCCATGATCCTGATCATGGTATCTTCAGCTTCCTTGCGAAGGCATAAGTACCTTGATCCGGCTTGGCAGCGCAGAAGGACTGTGGTCAGCATACCCAGATTTCCGATGATCTGGGCGCGAGACAGAACGACAATAACGGTTCCCCAGCTGTAGAGAAATCTCGAACTCCAGGACGCATGCGCTGGGCAGTTCTAAGTACAAAAGTTTATTAAGTACACACTACCGCCACGTCCATCGTCCTGGTTAGCCCGCCAAGTCAAAGCCTCCATTTGAATCTTAGGTGGCGGAGAAACCACGAGATATAGGTAGGTTTCGGTACTCGCAACTTGATACCTGCTTCATAGTACTACTTGCACAGAGCTCTGCTTTCCAGGATCAACAGGATTAGAATTGACAGTTGAGGTCCACTATATCCAGCCTCCTCAGAGATCATTGTGACAGCAAATGATTTCACTTGCTGCTGTCATGGACGCTGAGACTATTGGAAGTTGTTGATTCCGTGTTGTAATTGATGACTTCGATGGGGTGGATTCCGAAGATGGATCGGGCTTCCAGGCACCGCATTCTTGGGATCGGACTTGGCACGGCAAGGCCCACTTGACGCCTTGATGCCTGAGGCTGAAAATCCTGCGCATTACCTACCTCATGGAGCTTAGCTTGAAGCTCATCGCTGTCCAGTTCGATATTCGACGTCCCAATCTCATTTTCTCGAGAACCGCAGGGCCGGTTGATCTTACTACTTGCACTCTATAACAGACACAAAATAATTCATGAAGCGAACATCTCTCCCGCGATGATCCACCGAGCCTTTTTTCGTGCGCGACCATTAGTTCCAAGGCTAGCGTCGTTCTCCACGACAGCTCCAACTCGCAACGCCGCCGGCTCATCATCATCCCTGCCGGCACGGAAACCCGTTGGCGCATTTCGAGGAGGGTGCGTTATGGTTCCCGCACGTCAACGAATGCATCATTCCGTCCAATTATTACGATCAACTTCGGGTATATAGACAAGAAACTCATACGTAAGGAACACAGGGTGTTCGGTTTTCTCCTCGGCTCCGTCACGGCAGGCGTGGCGGTGTGGTACTACATTCTGAAGGAGTACCGCGTCGCCAATGAGATGCTGACAGACGATATTTTTGTACGTATCTCCTAGTATCGCAGGGTTTGTGGCGGCGCGTTCAACTTGTTGATTCTAACCATTGTGCCTATGTGTTGTACGACTTCAGGCTCTGCAAGCAGCATCGCAGAAGCTGAACGGGTATATCCACGAGCTGGAGCAGAGGATTGATCAGTTGCAGAAGAAGAAATAGTCACAAGTTGAACGTATATGTCGGATGGTTCGTTTTAAGTTTACTTGAGTATCGGCTGTTGCCAATTGGTTGATGCGGCGTTCTCGAAATTGGTAAAGTACTTTTCCGGAGGCGACAGTACGAATCGTACATACTGGACTTCGTGTTGTGATTTCGCAGGCCATTTCCGTGTCCTAATCAGAGACGCAGAAAAATCATTTTTTCTAAAACGTCCAGATTTCCAGAACTTGCTGGTGTGTAATCATCACGCCATCAGCAGTTAGCACATAATACGTACCTGCAGAGACCTGCCGGGCAGCCGTGTCGATAGAGTTGAATCGCTTGACTTTGGGCTGAGCAGCCCGATCTGTGGCAGCTAAAGTAGGGGGGGTATGCGGCTCTAACGTCCTAAAACTATCGGATCAAGTTCTCAGAACTACCCTTATCCAGTCAGTGAATGCTTGACATTCCTTTAACAGGACGTGCGTTTTAGACCAAAGCAGACAAATTCGCAATGACTTCAACGGAGCCTCTGAAGATCCTCTCGCTCGGTATGGCGCCCGACCTTCTCTCAAGTTGTCGCTAGAAGTTTTTGTTGACCCTGCTTGAGACGGCGGTGGAATTCGTGGCCTTTCTAGTATCCTCATTCTACATCATATAATGGAGAAAATCCGCGAGAAGGACCGACTTAATCATGTTCCGCTACCATGCGATTACTTTGATATAATTGGAGGCACGAGCACTGGAGGGTGACAGCTGCCGTCTGCGTGTTATTACGAGAACTCCCTTAACAAGTGTAGAGAATCACCGCGATTATGCTCGGAAGACTACGTATGCCGACTGATGAGTGTATTCAAGCGTATCGGGACTTCGCCAGACGAGTATTCACGCCAAAAACCACGCGGAAGCCAACCTCGGACACCGCATTTGGACCTGCCTTCTCTGCTAAACGCCATGAGGATGCAATAAAATCGATAATCAGGCAATTCTGTCCGGAAGAGCAGTGCAAAAACTGCCGGAAAGAAGGTCAGTCGACCGCTGAGACATGTCCCCATCAAAACGTGCCTTTTCGTGACGGGACATGCACAAAGACGTATGTCAAAGCTGCCACAGAGTTTGCTTACCATGGCCGGCATGAGCTAAATCGTCACAGAATTGTCTTAGCAATTACTAGGGACAACATCGATGCTCCTCCAACCCTTTTCAGAACATACGATTCATCGACTGCCTTTGAGGCATGCACCATTTGGGAAGTTGCACAGGCCACGTCTGCGGCTGTCAGTTTCTTTGAGTCGATAAGACTTGGTCGAGATAACATTGAATTTGTCGATGCTGCCTTTGGTTACAACAACCCGTGCGAAGTCCTAGTTCAGGAGGCTCGAAGGCAGTTTCCGGACCGCCGGCAGATGCGGATCTTGAGCATTGGATCGGGCCTAGGAGACGTTGTCACCATTAAAGATTCCCAAGAATCAATCATCCGCGCGTTGGAAGCCATGGCCGCATCCTCTAAAAAAGTAGCCCACAATCTGAATTGTCAATTTGATGACCATAGCGAATACTTCCGGTTTAATGTCGATCAAGGGCTGAAAGACATAACATTGTGGGACTGGAAAAACGCCAGCACAATCTCTGCGAACACTCACAACTATCTGGCTGAGAAAGAACGGGCTATTGGGAGATTTGTGGACAGCCTCACTGACAATGTGTCCTCTGGTGGAGATGGATGTCTGCCAGCCACGGGACGCAGACATTTCTCTATCCCTTTTGAGAGGAATAGAGATTTTGTCGGTCGAGAGTCAATTTTGGAGCAGCTTCTTACCTGCGTTGCGCCCAGCGTGAACAGAGATTACTGCCAAAGAACTGCCATCGTGGGTTTGGGAGGCGTGGGCAAGACACAAATTGCACTCGAGGTCGCCTTCCGGGTTAACGAAAAGCACCCGGACTGCTCTGTCTTTTGGATTCCGGCCATAGACGCTGTCGGCTTCCGAAACGCCTTCAGAAAAATTGGCCAGTTGCTAGAAATACGTGGAATCAACGACGATAAAGCGGAGGTTGAGGAGCTTGTAAAGACGACCCTGAGCAACGAAAGCGCGGGAAGCTGGCTTTTGATCGTTGATAACGCTGACAGCCAAGACCTTCTCGGCGGCCGTAACGGTCTCGCCCGTCATCTCCCGGCCAGCCGGCAAGGCTCCCTGCTATTCACCTCTAGAAACCGTGCGCTTGTAGTGGATCTCGGCGTTCCAGTGCCGAATATCTTGAATGTTGAGGCCATGAACGCGAATGAAGGTCTCAAGTTTTTGGAGACACATCTGGCAGAGAGCCAGATGAGCAATTGGAATGACACCGCCAAGCTTCTGGAGGTTCTTGGTTATCTGCCTCTTGCCCTTAAGCAAGCTTCGGCATACATGGCAAGGTAACAGATCTCAACGACGCGATATCTCGAATACTGTCGGTCAAGTGACAAGACTATGATCGAGCTGCTGAGCAGGGATTTTGAGGATCGCTATCGGTATAGGGAGGCGCGGAATTCATCGCTACAACGTGGCTCATCTCGTTTCGCCAGATTGCAGATCTTGATCCTCTGGCGACTGATTATCTCAAGTTTATGTGTTTCCTGAGCGGAAGGGCTATACCACGGTGTCTCCTCCCTGAAGATCCTTGGACATTGAGAGCAGAAGGTGCCATCGGGACCTTAAAGGTGTACGCTTTCATTACTGAAAGGAGTCGGGCATGTATGATATCCACCGGCTTGTTCCGCTGACAATGCTCAACTCGCTCAACCAGCAAGGCGAACTTGAAGAGTGGACAGCCAAGGTGGTAGAACACGTCGAAGACGCTTTTCCAGTTTCTGCGCACGATAACAGGGGGATATGGATGAGCTACCTCGCACATGCTCGGCAGCTTCTCGAGCGACAAAAAGTGGAAGAAGATGTGAAGACCAACCTTGCCGCTAAAGTGGGGTGCAGTTTAGAACTCTTATGTCAGTATTATGAAGCGGAGACGATGTATCGACGGGCGCTGGCGGGACAAGAGAAAGTGCTGGGACGTGATCATCTGTATACTCTCACTACCGTCAACAACCTGGCAGTCACTTTCAGGAACCAAGGGCGATAAAAAGAGGCAGAGAAAATGTATCGACGGGTGCTGGAGGGAAGAGAGAAAGTGCTGGGACATGATCATCCAGACACCCTCTCCGTCGCCAAAAGCCTTTCTCGGATCCTCAAGGATCAAAGAAAGAGCAAAGGGGCTCTGGGTTATGCGCCAGAGAATCCGAAAGCTATTCTTATGATCCTCCACGTTGCTTGGATGGAGATCATTCCGGAAAGTATCATTTCTGCTTGTACTATATTAGCACCGTTTGATGGAATGCTACGAACGAGTCATTTGCTCCATGCCAGCAATCAGGATTGATTCATCGATTAACCAACATCATTCAGGTGATATCATCGTACCGCAATGCTTGGAAAAGCAGAAAGGCATCACGGTGTTCACGTCAATTCGTGACACCGGATTTCTTGTGTGGTCGGGCGAGACCATAGGGACATGTCATCATCGTCATGCCGTCTGCGGGAAGAAAAACCGTGAGATTACGGACTCATTTATAGAATGCCTAAGAATTTATGGAGGGTAGAAAATTCAATCGCACTTTATGGCCCGTAGGTCTACTCAACCTGTTGGCACTCTTAGTACTCTGATAGGTGGTGCCAGGTTCCGTGCGACTATGGTACTGGATGATGCCAATCTCAACTGGGTAATCAAACACAACATGCTTCCACCATGACCCGGGAACTTGCGACGTCAGAACAGGTCGATTTTGGATTGATCGTCCCCGGGCCGATGTACTCGTCCACCCTACGGAGTAGGAAGTTTGAAATGTCAAAATGAATGCAAACACTGCAAACAATCACGAGCGTGCCCAGAAACTTTGAGATTTCAGTCCCTATCAGGAATCAATCTTACCAGCGAATCTAGCTGACCATCCCCGAGTCAAAAATGCCCCTCGTCGAAGTTCTCGCAACATCTAAAGCCAACGCAGCCCCTGGATGGACATACGTCACCGAAACCGCCGATCCTCGGCCTCCACCAGCCGCGACAGCGACTGCCACAACCGGCCGCAAGCGAGCCATCCGCGAACCAGCGCATCGCGCAACGGACCTTACCTCGCGTGAGCAGCATGCGATTAATCGACACCTCGCGGAACTAGACCGGGAAAACCACCGCGAGAACGTCGTCATTCCGGTGCCTCAACGCAAGGACGCGATCCAACGGGAGTACAGCGGCAAGCCGCCGCGGGCAAAGACCACGACGAACGTCCGAAGGGTGTTGACGAGTCAGAAGACGTTTCGGAATCATTTGGATGACTTTGAGGCTTTGAATCAACAGCAACAGCAGCAGCAGCAACAACATCAGGTCAGTGGCGCTGGTACTAGTACTACGGCGACGCCCACCGCACAAGGGAGTAGTACTAGTAAAAAACGCTCTAGAGCAGCGGCGACGACGCCGGATAAAGTAGAGTCGCCAGCACCTGTCCCGTCAACGACATCACAGCAGAAGCCCTCATCAGAGTCCCAACAAGCAGAACCCGTTGTCAGCACAAACCAAGCCCTCCTCAAGACACCGTATGACAATGACCCCCTGCTCAAGTCCTACGTTCCGCGCCCGCCGTCGGACCGCCTCATGCAGATCTTGCTCTCCGAGCCGCCGTTAACCTACACCGCGGCCCGTGCCGGTCCGTCGAGTTTGCCCTCAGCACGCAGAAGTCAACGGTACTTTTGCGTGCTCTGCGGATACTGGGGCAAGATTCGGTGTCGAAATTGCGGAGCGAGGACTTGCGGGTTGGCGTGTTATAAGGTGCATGAGGACTCTCGGTGTGGCGCTTTCTTTTGATACAACTCTACGGTTCTTTCATGGTTTATGCTGTATGAATATGTGCATATGGATCGGATGGCTGTTCGTTGGACGTTTATACCCCATTTGTTATTGTATTTATGGTGTTAATATCAACACTTGAGTCGAATTCCCCTCCGTTTCTCCGCCTCCCGGACCTCAAACATAACCTGTACTCCGACAAATAGGGCCCCCGACGCCAAAAGCATAAACATCGCCCCGCTCCAACTGCTCAGAATGCCTCCAAGAAGACCTCGCAACCCGTCCAGGCCAATGGCGAAACCGACTAGATTCGCGGCCATCATCATCAGGATATTGCCAACGGCGCCGATGCCGCACAACACGCGGTAGGCGTTGGGTGAATTGCGCCATCGGTGTGCCGGGAAGAGCATCGTGGCAATCACTTCTGGTAGGACGAAGAACGTGATTAGCCACCCCCACATGAGCAGACGGAGGTTGATATCGTGCCAGATTGCGACAAAGGTGAACACGGTGAGTTGGTTGAAAATTTTTCGGGCGCGAGAAAGGAGGCTGCTCTTAGGTGATGGACTTCGGGGATTGTTGCTACGGCCGCCGCCGCCCCCCAGTGGAACGTAGAGATAGCGAACAACCCAGCGATTATAGGATCGGTGCCATGCGCGCCAGAATGCAAGGGCGGAGTAGTTGTTAGACATGCACCGGACCATGTTTTCGGGAGGATCGATGCCGTCGAGTAAGGCCCACAGGCGGAAGAACCGCCATGGAATCAGCAGCTTCAGCCAAATGATATGCAGGTTAAAGTAACCCAGCATGCTAAGTTGGCCAGGCGTGTACATGGACCAGTCAGGCTCGGCTTTGAAGATGGCCACTGCGTAGATATAGTGCAAGACCAGTTCCATGCAGAGAACGATCAGACCAAACCGAATGCCATACATCAAGTTCCGCATTGGTGTGATGGCAGGTGATGGGTATCTTTGCTGCGAGATATAGTCATTGAAGGTGATAATCGGTCCTGAGAGGTACAGTGGCGAGTACAGCACATACGCCGTGTAGTACAGAGCGTTGTATGACGTCGCATCGGCGGGAATAGCTGTTCGGTCCCGTTCGGACAGTGACGCGGGATCGAGTTGTTTCTTCTTAGCCAAGTTAGAGAGACGCTCCGATACGTAAAAGGCGTGGGGTCTTACCTCAATCGGACTGCTACTCGGATAGTCCAAGCTCCAATAGTAGTCCATGTTGAAACTGATCAAGCGAAGGATTGTGAACTTGAACAGAATCTGCCACCGAGGCATCAAGCCACCAAAGCCGTCCAGCCATTCCGCCCAGACTAGTAGGGGTGATGCCGGATCGGAAATGAAGAGTCCAACAATCTTGGCCAGAGGGTATCCATCACAGAGCTCGTTCGCAAACAGCACAGCCAGATTGAAGGCCCACGTGGCAGCCGGAATGTAAGATCTCTCGATGCCCTTTGTGATCTTATAGTTGATGAACAAAATCAGGAGAATCTTCAGCACTGATATGCCATGTAGTCCAATGAGGAAGGCGAATGCGAAATAATAGTCGAAAAGGGTTCGTTGACGGAGCCGTGCATCAGCCGCTGCCGCATTTGCAGAGCCAGACAACTGCACGCTTTCTGTATTTCCCGTTTTTACCGGATAAATATAATTATATACTCGGCGAAGCAGTGGGTGCGCGACCAATAGAATGCAGAGGTACGGAATATTGTCGCGAAAGCTAGCATATTGAAGGTCGGAATTGTCCTGACGAATGGATCAATGACTGTCCCACTCCAATTGTACTCCGTGAAGTAAAAACATACCACTTTACGCCCCGGAATCCATCCATCGGAGAGCAAATGTGAGTAGGTTGAATACGTCGGATGGTCCTCTGGCCAGGGTTAGCTCGACACTGCCGATTCCACTGTCCAACTGACACGATCACCCACCCCGAGACACATCAATGACTGTCTTAAACATCATTGGAACGACGGTCAGAAAGACCAAGTAGTAGAAGTAGAACTCTGGCGTCCGCCATTTCGGGGGCTGCGCATCTTGCGCGATCGCCTGGGCCCGGGCATCTTTCGCGGACTGCCCCGTTTCCGCTGCTTTAGCGGGCGTGCTGGAGGCAACAGTAAAGCGGGTGTCGAGAGTTTCGAGGGAGTAAAGCCTCCGCAAGCCGTGCAGAAAGGACGTCATGTTACGACGGCATCGCTCTGATATCGAAGCTGGGGTTCAGGGCGCGATGTGTCCATGTTGTCGTGTTCTGCCAGTTACTGTGATTGGCTGTGCAGGTACACCGCACTAATCCATTAACGGTTAGTCTACTTCTAGTTCGAAGTTTGATTGGCTTGTTGCAGAGACAGATTTAGATCCACGACTATCATTGGCTGACCATATCCCTTGCTTCTACAAAGTACAGATCTGAACAGCAGATCGAGCGTAGTGAGTCCATAGATGATGGCACAATATGAGTTAGACCTGTCGCATTGATGTGTAATTTCTGGTCTTGAACCAGAAAGTCCTGTAGTCAGTAATCAGGCTTGTCCTGGTTTGTCCTCCTTCAAACTCATCTAAAAGAGAACCGTTTTGACCACCATGTCGGACCCGGCCGCCCCATACATCGTAGCTGATGCTCTTCTCGAGGCTCTAGCAGAGGTATCGTGCTCTGACTCCGCACAAGGAGAGCCATGCTCAGATAGCCATGACAGGCCCGCGTTGATTATCTGTTCACAGTGCTGGGTTCGGATCATCCCAGCATTATTGAGGCTTATGTGCGGCGAACCAAAGTCGAGAATAAGGAATTCCCTCGCATGCTCCTGTTCCAACATGAAGTAAGTCAATCGGGATTCAAAGAATCCAGCTGAGTGATTCCAGGTTGCCATAATCATTTATTGCTGACCCATGGAATGTGCTAGTTTGCCGCCATCTCTGCCGCTGATGGTTACGCTCGCATCACCCACCGTCCAGCATGTGTGATCGTGCATGTCGACGTCGGTACCGCTGCCTTGGGACAAGGTCTGCATAATGCATCCAGTGGACGTGCTCCGATAATCATTATCGCCGGAGTTGCTCCTTCAACCATGCACGGTACAGTCTCCGGCTCCAGATCCGAGCATGTTCAGTGGTACCAGGATATTCCCAACCAGTCCGCTCTAGTTGCCCCTTACAGCCGCTATACAGGGGAGATCAAGTCACCAGAGCACGTGCAAACCGTTGTACATCGTGCCGTGCTGATGGCGACCACTGGGTCACCTGGCCCTGTCTACCTTACCGCGACGCGCGAGGTCCTTGCCCGACCGATTGGGACGGCTCTGGAGCCCCGCTTGCGACCTCTCCCTGCCTGTAGACTCGGTGGGCTACCGGCTGATGCCGTGCAGACCATTGCCGAGGCCCTCATTGAGGCCTCCTCGCCGCTTGTCATTACTGGTTATCTGGGCCGTAGCCATCAGGCGGTAAAGAATCTCATCACTCTTGTTGATCTAATCAAAGGCACTCGAGTGTTCGATCCAGAAATCCGCGAGGTTTGTTTCCCCGCTGACCACCCAGCTTGGACCACCCGAGGAACTGGCGCTGCCTGGGATGTGCGGCATGCCGACGTTATACTGGTTCTTGACTGTGATGTGCCTTGGATTCCGAGCAAAATCCAACCTTCGCCTTTTGCAAAAATATTTCACATCGATCTCGATCCTCGGAAGGAGAAGATGAATCTCTTCGACATTGGAGCAACTGCAACCTTTCTTGCTGACAGCGCCACTGCACTTGTCCAATTGAATGACTATATAATTCAGTCGGGTAAAGTATCTCCAGATACGTACGCAGGACGCTGGAAAGTTCTCAAAGCGAGGTTTTCCGACAATCAACGGAATCTCGCCCAACGGGCGCTCAATGCCTTGAACACTCCACAGGCGCCGACGTCAGTCGATTACCTCCTTTACTCTTTGCGCGCCATTGTCCCCGACAATACCATCTTCGTTTCCGATTCCGTCACCAACCAGGTCATCCTCGCCGAACAGCTCTGCTTCACCCGCCCCGGTTCGCATCTAACCAAAGGCGGCAGCGGGTTGGGCTGGGCTGGTGGCGCAGCTATTGGCGTTAAACTTGCTGCTCGGCTTTACGATCTCTCTGATCGTCCAAACATACTGCGCAAGGCGCAGTCAGACCCTGAGTCCGACAATGAGCCATTTGTCTGTGCAATCACGGGCGACGGCAGTTTTGTTTTCTCTGTCCCGACGGCTGTCTATTGGGCGAGTCACCGACACAAATGCCCGTTTTTGACCATCATTTTGAACAATGGCGGCTGGCGGGCTACTCGCCAGTGCGTGGCAGATGTTCATCCACGAGGCGTCGCCGCGAGCATCACGAACGACGAACTCGGCATCGCGCTTGAAGACGATGGGCCCGACTACGGGGAGGTGGCCAAGGCTGCTGCAAACGGCCACCTCTGGACCAAACGGGTGACCCGCACTGCAGATGTCGAAAATGCTTTGATTGAAGCCAGGAACGTGGTGCTGAAGCAGAATATCTCTGCCGTACTCGACGTAATCGTCAAATGATTTGCGAGAATAGGCTATTATTGTCTTATTAACCTTTTGGGGTCCCCGCATAAACAATGAAATTATAGTAGCAAAGAAACACAAAAGTTAGAGCAGACGCGCCCATGACGGTCGATGAATTGATAACAGTCACCTGACTAGCCCTATGTTATCAACCCCACGTCTCACTTCTGGCTGAAGAACGTCTCGTCATCCGTCCTTCTTGACCAGAATAACTCAGACCTAGTATTGTTCGAATCGAAGGGGCATTCAGATCCATTTAGACATGGCAGTGAAGCGGGTATGCAACGGCCACATCCGCAGAGAATTGGAACATCCTTCAATTTTATCGTGGTTGATTGACAGCAGACTGACAGCTGTCGTACTTTGTCTAGGTTGCTTTCAGAGTCCACGGGACTGTTCAAGGTAGACACAGATAACTGCAAGAGAGCCGTCTGTCATCGGAAAACCGGCATCACTAACACAGGATACCGCACGCATCAGGCGTGAACTTTCGGTAGCTCATTCCCTTGAGTACCACCAGCATCCATTGAACATGATTGCTGATGGGTGTGATCAGGGCTTTCACCCAGAAAAGAGCCAATGAATATGGGGTGACCGGCTGGGTGAAGAATACTCTGGACGGCAAGGTCGTTTAGTCTTACTATCTTTTCTACTATGTATGAGCACCGAGCTTATATGATGCATGCAGGTTGAAGGCGAAGCCCAGGGCGAAGAAGAAGCCGTCCAGAAACTGCTCAAGGCAGTTGATCAGGGCCCGCGGTTGGCGCATGTCGTCAAGTTGGAGAAGCAAGAGCTTTCTCCGACGGATGGGGAGTCTGGTTTCGAGATCCGACGATGAAGTGTGCAAACTGGAGGATAGAGAAGCAGTCAATGACGTCAAAGAAATTGCGGAGTGCTTGATGGAGAAGTTGCTCCTAACAATTAGGAAAAATCAAGCTTTTTCTAGAATACGAGTGACAGCTCCGTTCTCCTGGACTTGCAAAGTAAGCGCAAGCGTTCTTCCTAGAGCGATATGAAGCCTCCCCGAACTATTTTCGTCCACACCGGGGAGCACGTGCATGAGTCATCCTCCTCTTCCGACCCCACCCGACGTAATGTACGGTCACACCGTGTCTGCCAGATGGAAGCACAAGCAATGAACATGCAGATTCATTATCACCAAAAAGTGATAGGAATGCATTTCGGGCCTGGAGTTTTTTCGGCGATGAAGCCTGCAATGTTGTCTGATCAGATAATTAGATTTGGACTAATGTAGGCGCCGTCGTGGACGGAATGTCGATGATTTCCCAGTTTAGTGATTACAGGTATCGTGATGGTATCGAGGTCGTAATTGCGCGGAGATAGGTACGAGGAGAGTGAAACAAACCACCTGACAGATCAAGATTTGCGTTGTTCATTATGTGATCATAGTATTTCTGAAGGAAATTCATTGGATGGTAAAAATTATTTGTCGTTGCATGACGGCTGGCGATGACGATGGTGAATGCCGATCTATCCAAGCAGATTGATATATAAATCATCGAGATGGAGGGCATAGACGGGCACAGCATGTCAAGGAAATCAAGATCAAGGATTCCAGTTCATCACTCAAGACATCGTTGAGAACGATTTGACTTGGATTTCAATATCAAGACTTATTCATCAAGATGTACTCGGTGACGGTACTTCGACCAACGGCCGCGTCCACATATGGCGCGGCATGCGCCTTGAAGCAAGCCGGCAACCGGATGCTGGTCGTCGGAGTCTACTCGACGGCGACAAGGTCGCAACGAACCTTTATGACATGGAAAAAGAACCGCGATGAGGCCTCCACGGCAGTAGTCCCAGCTGCAAAGAAAAACCAGAAGCCCGGGACTCGATCACTGTCCTCGACGCGTCCACAATGGATCAAGGAGTTCTTCCCCAAGTTTGAGACGGATAAGATTGTAGAGGTTGAGACGGCTTGGAAGCATCCAATGTACGCCTGCTTTCCATCTTGCAGTATATCGTGGTCAAGTTTGCTGACAACCTTGCAGATACACCGAAGAACAAATGCGCGCAATCAGCGTTGCCCACCGTGACGTTCGCAACTGGTCCGATTGGGTGGCATTGAAGATGGTGAGGCTGTTACGCTGGGGTATGGACACAGTGACGGGATACAAACACCCTAAGGAAGGCAAACCCCTTCCACCCAAGTTCGAAATGACCGAAGAGAAATGGCTCAACCGATTCCTGTTCTTGGAAAGTGTGGCCGGTGTCCCAGGAATGGTGGGCGGTATGCTGCGGCATCTGCGCAGTCTGCGGCTGATGAGACGGGACAACGGATGGTAAGTGAACCAATTGCCCCAAGTTCAGCCTAGTCAGGAAAAACCGCTAATATCAAAAAGGATCGAGTCTCTGCTGGAAGAAGCCTACAATGAGCGAATGCATTTGCTCACCTTCATGAAGATGGCAGAGCCCGGGTGGTTCATGCGACTCATGGTCCTCGGCGCCCAAGGCGTCTTCTTTAATGCCTTTTTCCTTTCTTACCTCTGCTCCCCTCGCACGTGCCATCGGTTCGTCGGTTACCTCGAAGAGGAGGCCGTACATACATACACCCGCGCCATCCAGGACCTCGAGGCCGGAAAGCTGCCGAAATGGCAGAACATGGAAGCTCCCGAAATTGCCATCCAGTACTGGAACATGCCTGAGGGCAAGCGCAAGATGCTAGATCTGCTGCTGTACATCCGCGCCGATGAGGCCAAGCATCGAGAGGTTAACCATACGCTGGGCAACTTGAACCAGAAGACGGACCCGAACCCATACACCATCAAGTACCGGGAGCCGGTCAACAGGCCTGTTCCTAGCAAGGGCACCGACGTTGTCAAGCCCACCGGTTGGGAGCGCGAAGAAGTCATTGTCTGATTCATTGGGGAGTCGACATACAATTGATGGGCGCAAGGGTTGGTCTTCGCTTTCCTGGGAATGCGGCGTAATATGTGCTTTGACAGTTTGATTTCATTTCCTCCACTCTTGAGTTTGATTCTTGGTTCGTTTGCTGTGACATGATGCTAGATACCGGAGAAAAGTACGGGTTGGATCTCTGGATCATAATGATCACTATTAGACCGCTGATAGACAACTTGAAGCTATACTATTTTCTAATCTGAAGTCCGAATCCAAGCAGAGAACGAGAGAAGTTGATGAGCCGAGGAGCAAAGACAGTTACAATGTCCAGACATAGGTTACAATAAGTTCTCTCGGTAACTTCGGAACAGTTATTGAGAGATATTTTGATTTCTAAGCATAATCGACACGTGATTGGAGCCGCGATAAATCACGTGACACCGAATGTGACAACATGTGGGGACGGAATCACGTGCCGGTGTCTGCAAATGAATGCCCTGCAGGCGGCCAGGTGAGGAGGGACTCAGGGGTAAATAATGAGAAGGACGGATTTGTAGATGCAGCGTTGCAGTCGGCAATTGTACAGTCATCCTGATCAGGTCAACAGGCAGTAACCAGCAGTTCTTCTTGAAACGAAACTTTTTTGCCTTGGAGCCCCTCTTGACACCGTGGGTCTCCGTCGATGTCGCGCGTTTTAGTTCTCATCCAGGATCGGAGTTAGTCCAACCAGTCAACGAAGTCAGGCGCGAAGCCCAGCGATTCTCTCTATCGTGGCCCCTTTTTGCCTGGTCCCAAATCTCCGGCACTGTTGAATCCTCCACGACTTCACCTGGTTCTGACATCGAAAGTGTTTCGATTGTACGAGTCCCATCACAACGTCATCGGCATTCGACCGACTTGCCGTCTCCGGCCCGAGTACATAATCGCTCCCGCTATTCCCGGCAGACTTGATTTGGAAACATGAGCTCTTCTGAGAACACGGAAGAACGTCCTGAACGTGGACAGAGACCGCTATCGGTGTTCCGGGCAGTGTCACCATCACCTTCCATCTCTCCTTCTCGGGCTGCATCTCCCTGCCCGTCGCCGGACCAGTCATTTTCGACGATCTCCACCGCATCGACTTACTCGTCGAACTCGGGCGATGGGCGGTTCGGTTCGTCGGCCTCTACAAAAAGAAGAGGCTACATCCGGCCGCAGGGCGTAGAATTCGCGCCGTCGGCAAAGAACCGCGAAAGTGTCATGTGTCTGGGCAGTATTGCCCATTTGCAATACTATTTCGCCCGCACTGGTCTTCTGGATGGAAAGGGCGGCGTCCTGGCTCCTACGCAGTACAAAAAAGGCACCAAAGATATCCCCAAACTCACCATCAATCAAGAGCCGGAATATGCCCAAGACTTAGTGGAGAGTCCTGCGGATGAGTTTGCGGCCGATCCTGGCTATGAAGAGGAGGATGAAGAAGTCATGCTGCCGCCGACGGTCAGCACATATAGTGTCAAGCCACACAACGTTCCACCGCCCCCAGATATGCGAAAGCTCCGAAAGGATCTAGTAGAAGCGCTGGATAAGGCTTCGTTAGCAGTCAAAACGTCTGAAAGCGAACCCGAACCAGAAGGCAACGCAGGGCAACAACAACAACCGCCACCGCAACCCGCAACCGAATCGCAAGATGAGTCTTCCGACCAAAATAAAGAGAAGCCGATGAGTTGGCATGAGGTCCAAGGAATGCGTATCCTGGACTTGGTCACATTAGCCATTCGCGCAGCTCGAATATATTATACATCTCACGAGCATCCTGAACGTCTTGCCGCCATTAAGAGTGAGCGCCAGATTCGAGAGGAACTATTCTCGGTCTTGGAAGTGCTCAAGGCCTGGGCGTCGCGGAACTTTGCTGGCGGCCTGCGGAATAACGAACGATCCACGATCCTGGAATGGATGGCAGGCGTGCTGTCCATGCTGGACGAGGACCGCCGTTTGGAGGAGCTGGAGAATAAAGAGCGAGCCAGCTGGGTTTGGGCGTCGGGCGATTGGACGGGACGGGAACGGGAGCGGGAAGAGGCGTTTTTGCAGACGTTGATTCGCGACGTGGGTGAGCCATTGCCAAAGTGGACATCCCCCGACGAGGGTCCCCTGCCCACACCGTTCTTGGAGCGTTTGCGCGACGGACGGGACTTGATCCGCATCCACAACCAAGCGGTGCGCAAGTCCCGACGACTTTTCGGACAGATCAAGACGCCTCACGAAGACATTGGCAAGCCCTATCGCCGCGCTGAAAATCTGCGATACTGGAAGAAGGCGGCCGAGCTGCGATGGGAAGTCAAGTTGGATTTCGATGTCATGGGGGTGGTGTACGGCAGCAGTGACGAGGCCTGGAAGCAATTCGACGCCGCCCTGATGACCTGGTGCAGGGAGGTTCGTGAGGAGATGGTGCTGGACTGGCGATCGCAGCGCAAAGGCTCGATGGCTTCGGTCGCCAGCATTCCTATGTTTACGCTTTCGGGTACCGGGGACGATTCCTAACGGTTGCCGCGGTACATGGTCGAAATGATTGGATCCACGTATCGCCCGCATGTTGTGCCATGTATTTTGACCATGTTGGATTTTGTTTGATACCCCGAGTTTCTCGTGTCATGTCACGTTGCCGCAGAACTCCTGTCTGCGAATTTTCCAGTCTCGAGTGGATGTGATCATTGTGATGACTTGCATTGTATCCTTTTGTGTGCATCAACTGGCTTTGCGTGGACCGGGCCGATTGGGCAGACGAGCCACAGCCTGGGCAGCATGCCCCAGGCGCGGCGTTCAGGCCGCCATCTGCAAGTCTGCGGCCTCATACCATACTGATTTGTACATAGGAGCGTTTGATCATTGCAGCGATGGATTAATATGATGGTCGGCTTTGGACAGGGCGTCGTACGCGGCCGCGTAGCGATCCGAATCAGATAACAAAGGACGACCAGCGCATGTAGAGCCGTTTTTTGAATATATGTAAATGCTTTTAGTCTGCTTTATTCTGTGAATTCTGCTAAAAGAGCTCTTACTTTTTGGTCTGTTTTTTTACTTACAAAATGGGCCCTACGCGGAGCCAGTCCCATCCCGATTCTTCTTCGCCCCTTTTCCTAACAACCAGGCGCCCCGTCCGCCACGATGTAGATTCCTATCCCTCCTTTGATCTTCGACGGCGTGTTCTAGAGACTGTCGCTGAGAAATTCCGCGCTCTCGGTGGACGCGCGCTGCGAGACTTTCCTCGCGTCACGCCCTCCGCCTCCTTTGGCGCACGGCCTGCGTCTTCACCACCCTCGCTCGCCCCGTCCCCATACTGCCCCAACGCCGGCCTCCCGCGCATTTCCTCGTCACCGCAGATCCAACTATTTACTCTAGCGATCACTGCCACCTCCTTTCGCTCCTTATCCGACCAGTCCGACGGTACCTGGCGGTTGGGGCGTCGGCGCAAGTTTGGATCGATGCCATCCATATTTCCTAGTGCCGGCTCGACCACAACAGCTTCGTCGGACATCGCCGAGTCGTCTCCCGCCAGTGCTTCGCTTCGTTCTCTGTCTAAGAAATTGTCTGCCCCGCAGTTGAATTCTGCCTCGCGATCCCTGTCGCCCTCGCGCGCACGTGAACCCTCTCCGTCGCCATCGACACTGAGCCCGCGCTCCGTATCCCCGCGCCCGGATTCCAAAGGCGACGACGACTCCCGAGACGGCTCAAAATCACGAGAAGAATCCGTTCGGACATCGATCTTCCGGCGGTTGTCGCCCGGCCTCGCCGCACGGGTCAAACAACTGAACGGCTCGGCGGAGAGCAGCACATCGACCCGCCGGCGAAAGAGCGTCGGCAGAATCCCAGAAGACCAGATCCGGGAGCTGGATAACTTGCATCGAAGTCGATCGGGGAATTCGGAAAGACGCGAGCGACCCGTGCACGGACTACAGATCAAGAAGGTGAAGAGTACCCAAAGCTTACTGGGATCGGAGACCAAACCGGGCACACCTGTGTCCCCGGTGACTCCTACATCACCACGGCCAACAGAGCCTAGTATTGTGTCTACGCCCGCACTGAGTGTGAACATTTCGCCTAGTACCTCGTCGGAGCCGCCCAAGCAACCCGGATCTCGTCCAGCCACCATGGCCACGATGGCGTCGACCGAATCCAGGACTGAGTCCAACGGAGTGGAAGGTTCGTCAGATTTGGAGGAGTACCTCCGACGAACTTCTGGACAGCCGCCGCAGCCACCCCCGAAGGACACCCCGCCGGCGTCGTCGTCGTCGAGCAACGTGGTGTCGTACTTTAACCCGTTTGGACTCGCCCGGGCCGAATCGATCTACTCCTTTTCCCGAACCTCGTTCAACAGCCAACTATCTCAGCTGACGTCCATCAACCTGCCACAGCCAAGTGCCCTCGAATCGAGCATCACGTCCATCGTCACAGCCCCCATCGCCGTCAAAGCGCTGATCGGAGCAGCCGAGCAAATCCAAAAGTGGATCAACAAGGCATCCGAAGTCTTGGACGGACTGGATGCGGAGGATGACGTCGAATGGGCCGCTGCTGGTGGTCGAGAAGGGTTAGAGGAAGTGAACAAAGCGGTCAACAAGTTTGAGAGTTTGGTCAATGTCTATGTTCGGGCCATCGAGAATGTGCAGGTCCGGGATGACATTGGGGATGTCAGTGCGGATGATCTCAAGCTGATGGTGGCGCAAATGGAGGCCACGGTCAAGAACTGGGCACAGATCCGGAACAAGCTTAAGGGTGTCAAGGAACAAGTGGAGCTGGCGATGGAGTGGGAGGAGCTGTGGAATAATGTCTTGGGTGATGTCGGTCTCGAAATCGACAACCTGAGCCGTCTGATCTTCGAAATGGAGGAAAAGCGACATCAGTCGCTCGTGGATGCGGACGGCGAGCACGGCAACGGCCTGGACATTAACGAGCTGGAAACGATTGTCGAGGAGTCGCCGAAACGTGAGACACCCGCGTCGAGCAACCGGTTAAGCATAGCGGTGTTCCCTAGCACGGATACAACCGGCTCGGGCAACAATGGCAGCAATCCTCAGAATGACGCGAATCTGATGCAATTGTTTGCCCGGATGCAGCCGCTTCGGGCGTCCCTGGATTTCCTGCCCATGCGATTGTCCATGTTCCAATCCCGCGCTGAGCGGATATTCCCCACGGCCTGTGAGGAGCTCGAGGACCGCCGGAAGCGGCTGGAGAAGGACTATCAAAAGCTACAGGAGGACGCGGAAGCCCTGCGAAGGGAGCTTGGCGAGGACCGATGGATCATCGTCTTCCGAAATGCCGGAAAGCAAGCTCAGAAGATGTGCGAGTCTGTGGAGCGCAGCATCGGAAAGTTGCAAGAGTCGCTCGAAGCTAACGACCAGGTCAACAATCCGCCAGTGATTCTGAAGAAGATCGAGAGCTATGAGGCCAAGAAGACGCACTACATTCCTGCGATCGACCGAGTCTTGTCGATCATCCAGAAAGGCGTCAAGGACCGGCTGACAGTTAACGGTGAGATTGTGACGCTCCTTCACGACATGGAGCAACGACAGGATGCGCTCAAGGCGAGCATTAAGGTGATGGACTCGCAGCTGGAGGACACGACGATCAGCCAGAGCCAACACCTGCGCGATTCCACCTGTACCATCATCACGACGGAGAGCCCGGCGAATACGAGCGCCATCGCGACGCCGGGCAGCTCTCCCGCATCGTCGGTGATCCTGAACGGGCCTGGGCGCGGTGCGACGACACCGAACCCTGGCGGGTCAAGCCGTCGGGGGAGCTCGGTGGCTAGCACTGCACGATCGACATTAGGTGTACGGCGGTTATCGTCGAACCCACAACTGAACAGCACAAACCGGAGGAAGTCGTCGATACCACGGGCAGCTCTCAGCCCGACGACACCTTCCGCAACATCCGGCGGAGCCAGCGTAACGACGCCGTCTCCAGCGGCGCGTAGCCGGCGGGTTTCGACAACAAGCAACACGTCCACAGCCTCGGCCCCGGCGCGGCCTCGATGGAACAATAGCGCCAACACGAACGATCTCGACGTCGGCCACAACTTCAAGCCGCTGACCCTCACTACGCCGTCACCGTACCGGAAGACGTTACCGGTACCGGCGGCCCAGAGGCGGTCAGCGTCCGCCATGTCGTCGACATCGGCGCGCAGCCCACTCGGCCAGACGTCTACATCTGGTACAGGCGCGACACGCAGCAGCAGCACCCGCCCGACCAGCAGGCTGAGTGAGCGGTCATCACGCGGTCCAGAACAGGCAGCATCGCCAACTCCCTCAGATCGGAAGGGCTCGTCACTGCTCGACCCCGTCCCGTACAGCAAACTACGTCGGGTGCCCGCGATGGACAACACAGCACGGTCCCGACAGAGCTACGCCGGGCCACCAACCACCCGCACTGAAAATGAAAGCAACGACTCCAAGCAGCCTTCTCGGCCGGGCACAGCACTGGGCCATAACAGTCGACGGTCGAGTATGCTCCCGCAGACAAAGCGCACGACAGGGAAGAGTAAACTTGACGAGCGACCACCTTGGCGGTGAGACATTTTACTTTTTTTTCTTTTCTTCTTCTTCTTCACTCTTGATTCCCTTCTCGATGTTGTCTTGATTTTTTGTACTGGTTATAATCTCGGTGTTGGTGTAGGAGTATATATCCCAGATTCCCATCAAGCATTGTTGTTATTATCGGTTAATCTTAGTCACTATTGCATTCAGCATTGTACAGTAGTCTGCGGTTTGGTATGGAGTTTGTTAAGTGTTCATAATCATCCAACCATGGTTCAGACTAAGGGTTTGATTTGATCTAGAGTAAAAATGAAGCCCTGCTCAGCAGTGACTTTTCCAGACACCAACTTCTCGTTTAAAAACGAACTATCCATAACCGAAATATAATGATGATGACGGTGGAATATCTGCTCTGAATTGCCGGTCATCGCTCAAGCCATCGAAAACATCCCACAGACCAGTAGTCCTACTCGCCAACTAAGAACCGCGGCAATGTTGTTACATATGGTGACCTTACTCTCCGGTCTTGATTTCCCACAATGACCACGTTTCTAGTAACCCATTGCCGATAGCCAACAGTTTCCGACCATGTGTAGCTATTGCAAATTAGTATGCCGGACATACCAGTTACTACGCAGTGAGGCGAGAGAGCCAGCGGTCTAAGACAGTAGATATTAGCATTAGCATGCAAGACGAATACTACCTAATGGGATCAGCAGCAGTTTGCCACTTGCAGTGTTGCACTGATCTGATTCGGTTATTTACAGGGCGCAGTATCTGGCAGCATGGGGCTATGAATCGAGCATTCCGACGTGGCTGCAGTATTGAAATAAAAAGAATGTTTCGTTTCATTCCACGATCGCATCGTTTCATGTTTCATGTTTTCGGCATTGCGGCAGGAATGCCGATAGTCCGGTATAGCCGGTAGCCGATACCTGTTCATTATGTACTTTACATGTCTCGGCAGAATTCAATGTTTCAATTGTATCCCTTCAATTCAAGATTCTTGAAGATCACTTCAAAGACCCCATAATCCGTGGCTATTCTATCCCATAGCCATAAGCCGAGGATCTGTGCTGAAACGAAATGAAAGGGACCACTCATGGGATCCATTTGCAGGGCTTAGCATATGCATCAATCGCCTCGTTCAATCTTTTGCTTTAATGCCACGTTGTTTCAAGCTTAGGACCTAATTTGGATTCAATTGCAGGCGATTTGTCACAAGTGATGAAGTCTATGAGATCATCCGATTAATGCGCCGAACGGTTCGGCACTTGTTCGGCGGTGCAATAATCCCTGTCGTGTTTTTTTATGAGCCGCAGAGCTCGTGCAGACCGGTACGGCGTGCATCCCGTGAAAATTTCCTTATTTGATATTTCCATGCGCAGAGGATCACCGCCGTACTCTTTCTATTGCTGACGTCGTGCATGCCCTAAACGATGAGAACCTCGTGGCCCCCACTCCTTCGGTTTTGATTCTTAACTGCTCGTGTACAAAAGTACGGAGTAGTAATAAGTGTATTAGTGTAAAACCAACCGTTCTTTTGAGTTTGCGTTCATCCGGGAACTTGACGACGCAGACGCGGCCAGTAGAAATGATCCCAGGTCTAGTTAGGGTTAGGGTTATATACTTATCGCTACAAATAGCTGACGGCGAAACACACCCATCCTCAGATCTGTTTAGTGGGTTGAAATATCGTATTCACAAATCCAGAATTTCTGGAAGAACCTGGATTGAATAGGTAGAATCTGCTGAGGGACGACAAAGGCATGCACTCGCAGTCTGCAGCCATGCAGACAGCATCCATCCTAGGGCTGATAGGGGCTCATGTAGCGTGTATGCCTTTCAGTACCCCAATTGTCAACGATGAGTTAGTAATCGTGACCGCGGCTTGCGTAGTTCATTTTGGTTTTCCGTCTTTTTACTTTCACGTGCCCTGGCTTCCATGTTCTAGAAAAAATACTCTGTGCTCACTGCTGGATTTCAAGTGCATTTTCTGGTAAGAGCAGTCAATATTCAGCCATACTACTCTGTAAACTAATCATTATAG
This sequence comes from Thermomyces lanuginosus, assembly GCF_041956635.1. Lineage (NCBI taxonomy): Eukaryota > Fungi > Ascomycota > Eurotiomycetes > Eurotiales > Trichocomaceae > Thermomyces > Thermomyces lanuginosus. The sequence goes on along the minus strand of NW_027192362.1, from coordinate 867,094 downwards.
CAACCTCTGCTCTGTGCTTGGAACAGCTGCTACTCGCGTGTAGATGCAGAATGAGAAATACCGCGGTCCTCTTATTTCTGCAGAAGCACTACTAGATCCGCTGCACCCTCTATGCCGGTCAATTTGGCTATCAGGGACACAAAGGATCATTTTCCAAACATGGGATAAGAATCACGTCAAGACTTGGTGCCTGATTTTCAAGACTGCTCTCTGAGGCCATGCCCAGAGGGGCTTGATTCATGCCTTATGGTAACTGCGACTGAACCACCACTTCCAGCTTCTCCAGGATGATGCTGGTCAGTTCAATGATGGCTCATCCCGAGTGATCGGTGGATGGTGTGAAAGTTAACATGAAATGGAAAGACTGTTTCTGCCTGGATATCGAACATTCGTCCTCGTTACGTCATCTCATATCCAGGAGCAGTTAGAGTAGCTAAGATTGATAGTACTCACCGTTTGTCGTTTAGCTGATCCTTTTGCTTATTCAATAAACTTTCTCTGATGATTTCGCGTTGTCAATTCTTGTGATCTGAATGTAGGTACGGTGTTGAGGAACTGTGGTTCCGAACGATTCCGTGCTGGATATTAGGGTTTGGAATCTTGGTAGTTACCTATCTATCTGACAGGAAAGTCAGAATTGTGTCAAACACACGTCTTGACATTGATCATATTCCCTTGAAAATTTGTTAGAACTTCTTTCCTCAAAACTCTTCAGTCGATTGACTTTCCAGCCAACCTGTTGTAAACATTGGTCGGTCAAACTCAATATCAACTCCCAGGTTCTAAGCGACAATTAGCAGAGTTTGCGGCTATATTGTTCCGTCGGAGTGAAATTCCAGTTCAATGAATGACATCCAGATGACTGGTAAATTGTTTTCTTCGGAAAGGACTGTGGAGCATCTCCCGTCGAGAAGGATCGCGAATAGAGTTGGGTCAAGTTATATAAACCTCATGATGTCGCCCCCCCGAACGGCATCAACAACGTTCAATATTGACCACAAGTGAGCTATCTGAACATCAGTCAAATCCCTCAACTGATTAGCCAACATCTGAGTCAACCGATTCAATACTCCCGATCACCATGGTTCCGTGCCAATGCAACGCCTGCGCTTGCAGCCAAGGCTGTGATGGCTGTAACTGCGCGTCTTGTGGAGTGAGTCGGGTCTTGCTCGTTGCGTACTCTTCGACCGGATGGTGCTGACTGGTTGGGCTAGCACTGACTAAATGCCCATGCGGAGGTGAGATGATGGGGTGCTCGGGATAATACTGGCAGCAATAGCTGACCGTGAATCATGTAATAGTACCTAGTCGACAATCATTGGACTTGGTTTACCATCAATTGCTTTTCTATTTCCCCTAAGTAATGTACAGATAATTCATTCCGCATCCAACGGCGCCTTAGGAGGAGTATCATCGACCTGAATGCCCCCTCGCTTCTTCTCATTACTATCCCAGAAAGGCAACTTCCACCCACCCTCGTCTTCCGGGGTAGCCAGCCACAACCGCATCAGGTGTCGGCGCGGCGCTGGCGGTGGGTAATCCTTGTATGCCGTGCGCGCATGCAGGACATGCGAGTTGGCCAGGAACTGAATGTCGCCAATATCGAGGATCATGTGCAGCGAGAGCCGCTGGCAAGTCTCCTCCAATACCTGCAATGCTTCCTCTTGTGCTGGGGAAAGAGGCGGGATGATACCCTTGTCGGAGAAGCGCGTCAATGAGCGAACATAGTAGGGATCCCACCTGATATAGTCAGCATGTGTCACAATACCATGGTAATACCTGGGTGAACGCACTTGACGTAAACTCGAGGGTTATCTCCCTTCTCCAGGTAGAACACTTGCGTCTTGATGTACTCTTCCTGTCCCTTGGAGGTCTCACCCTTGCGGTCAAAGTACCAGTTGGGCTCGGTCAATGTCTTGACGACGTCGGGACGCTCCTTGTAGAGAGTGTTGTATACATGATGCGACGAAACCACGTCTGATTCGCCGCCTTCAAGGGCTTTGGCAATGCATAGCAAGCCGACGATATCCGCATCATCGGCGTGGAAAAACTGTCTGTCAGTATAGTCAGTCTATGTTAACTTTCCTGTGAAATCATTTTTTTTTTTCCATACCTCGCATTGGTTCGGTAGATGCGCACTTTGTCAATCTGTGTCGAGTCTTCACCAAGATCTTTGACATGGCCCAGCACATGTCCCTTTCCATTCTGACTGACAAAGTAGCCAAGATATGTCCCGAGGCCCATGTAGGCCACGGCAGACTTGTGGTTACCCCACTCCTTCACAGGGAGACCCTTGAAGAGGATGAAACCTTTGCCGTTTAGAAGGTCTTCCCGCAAGTCTGTCAGCAGCTTGCTCAATTTAGGTAGAGGGAAATTCTCCTAATAGTCACAAATTATCAGCGTTAGCGGGTTCCGAGCATCAAATAAGCTCTTTATCCTACTCACTTTGCTGATTCCGGTCAACGGAGTTCCCTTCGCAATGAATTCATCGGCCGTGCGGCTAAGCTCTTCCAGCTCCTCACTTGTGAACCAGTGTGTCCATTTCTCAGGGTTATCCCGGAAATCCTCAGCCTTCCAGACAGTTGGACCCGTAATCTCCTTGGGGTACTTTTCGAACGGCGCGATATACTCCGGCAGCGGCGGATGCTGGCCGGTAGTTTTGAGCCCGTCAGGGAAAAGGTTTCGATCGACGGCGACGGCAGCCATGATTACAATGCGCCTGACCAGCAATTGCTCTACTTTTTAATTTATTTCATCTTTATCAAACAAGGTCGCGCAAGTCTTATATACACGGAGGAGACCTCGGATAGGCACCGATCTATCGTGCTTCGACTTGCCAAATAGAGTAAAAATCTCGGGATCACGCAATTTACGGTGCTCATGAAGCCATAGGTAAACAGACTACTGTGCGATGAGATCATACTATCTTACCCCTCAGTACGAGGTACACAAATCTCGTCCCGGAGACTGAACTGGGAGTCTTGATGACGGCAAGGTTTAATTGTTTGTGTAGTTGCAGGTACCTTTGAATCGCATCGATGGCTTCCAAGTTCTCGTACCCCACCTCGCTGAATTCACTGGCTCAACGCCGTCCACTGTCTTTTCTGAGATGACGAATAAAAAGTTCTCGATGTGCGAACGCTCTCGTCGATGGAATCGATGCAGTTTTCTTTCTGGAACCGCAAATGTGGCTCGTGTTGGGCCGTAGCACGTGCGATGTATGATGAAAGGTGGGTGCACTGTAGATGACAATGGGTGTGTCATATATGGGGTGTGCATTTTCAGCAGGTTCCGAGATGCTGGTTTGGAGCATCTAACCCTAGTGGCGTGTGGTGCCAAAGCTGTCCAACGACTCAATCAAAGCCGACCTCGGGAAATGTTTAGAATTGTGCAAATTGCACTGTCACTGCAGACAGCCAGTCACACAGGGGCGTACAAAGTACTATACAGTGTAGACTTGAGGTATCTATGATGAGAGAAGAAAAAGATCATAATTCCATAATGCCAATTAGCATTGGCATTGAAAATTTGTTTGCTCTCCGTCAAGTTTCTAAAGGAATCTGATGCAAGAAGCCATTGGTTTTTCCAATGGCCTCAGTGGCCGCTGAGGACGGTGATGAATTACCCTACTATGATCTGGGTACTGCATGAAATATTGAATGGAGAATGCAGTCCTTTGTGCCGGTCTGCTTCTTCGAATTCATCAGGGGATTTCGATCTGTTGATCAAGTTCTGCCCCTTGGTATGCATGGTGGCTATTTGATGATTCTATAAGGTAAATCAACTCTGTTTAAGGGCGCTGATGTACGCCCTCCCGTTTTGATCTTCTCTAAATTCCAAAAGCTCTGGGCATGCAGGTACCTGTACATCCCCAAAGCGCAGCCAGTAATTATGTTGAATTGTGGACCGATGCTTCTGCAAGCAGTAATCAATCCCTCTTCCGCTTTACAATTGAGCGCGAGGAGCTGATGGCGTTCCGACGGCCTGGGTATACATCCCGTTAGCAATGTGAAGGTTGGCGTGAAATTATGGGGAAAAATTATTCGGGCTGACATTCTTGATGTGCAGTTCCTCTTTTGAGCTTGAGACTGAAGGAGTCGAACAATGCCCATTTTGTACTTTTTACGATGCTTTGAACATCATAGCCACGCCCTGGCCTTTGAGCAAAGCCCTCAATTTGGCTTTCTGTCTGCCGGAAACAAGGGGAACCTCTAACGAAAGAACTTCATCTCCCTATTCGACATCGTTATTTGACATGATCACCATTCCCGCTCCTCTTCTGTCGAGTAATTCCTTCGATTGGACCCCTGTCGTGAAGACCATGACGAAAACGCTACTGCGCTTACCATCATTAACTGAATAGGCGTATGAAACCTTCCCTTTCTACAATTCCACCAATCCTTCAGAATACCATCCAAGACGGCTTCGACAATGTGTAGATGTTGATCAGCGGAGAGGAGCTACGAATTCTCCCTCGAATCCTCCTTCACCAACAGACTCTGGAACGTTTCACCGATGCCATATAAACGAGTTCAGAGCCTAGGTTGACCGACGTGCTTTCTATCTCTCAAATCATTGTATCGCAGACTCCAAAGACAGTCGTCAAGACTACAAGCAACATCTCAAAATGAAGAGCATTCTGTCGCTGCTTTTCCTGGGGTCTTCGGCCCTCGCACACAGTCTCACGCTCTATGCTACCCACTACTCCGGCACTGTCAACAAGATCGAATTCCATCCGCACAAGCGACATTTCGCCATTACACAAACTTTGAAGGCCTGTGGAAAGAGCCCCAGCTGGCTTACACTTGACAAGGAGAGCAACACGCTCTACTGCCTGGATGAGTCTGGTGATGCTAGCACCGGAACACCAGGAACTCTGACCGCGTTCGATATTGCGCCAAATGGCGACTTGGTGGAAAAGGTGAAAGTCAACACGATGCCTGGTGGCGTTCACAGCACAGTGTACGGCAAAGACAATAAGAAGTACCTTGCCATTGCCAACTAGTGAGTTTCTCCTGTTATGCCTCGGACTTGTTGGGAAAGGGAACGGAAATGCTGATTATGTACGTAGTGGCTCATCAGCAATCCAAACATTTGCTCTCCCATTGCAAAATCAGAGCCAACCGACCCAGACAATTACCCTTGACAAAGGTTCCAAGCCACATGCGGTTTACGTGGACCCCTTGACGAAGTCGTCCCTCATCGTGCCGGACCTGGGCTCGGATACGATCCGGGTCTATGGCATCTGCGACAAGAATCCAGGCCTCCTGATTGAGTGCCCTCAGAAACAACGTACCTGGCAGGGTCGCGGCCCCCGACATGCAGCATTCACTCGGGATGCATCGAACAACACGATGATGTACGTGGCCAACGAAAACTCCAACACCATCTTGACATTCCGCCTGCACAACGACGGCAAAACCAAGGTTTCTGGCGATACGGGCGATAAGCAAACCCGTTCGTCCATCGTTCGGCGTTACGCCCGTAAAACCATCACCGAGGATCTTACCTGCCCGTCCCTGGAATTCGTTACAGAATTCGAGAACATCCTCGGAGAAGACCCAGTTCCGAAGAAGGGTGCCTACTTGGGAGAGATTCGTGCCGCAAACAACCGCGACCTGTATGTCAGCTTGCGCGGCACCAAATCCGTTAGCGGGCATGACAGTTTCATTCAATTGTGCACAGCTTCGACGGAGGATACCCTGAAACCTATCAGACATGTTCGCCATACCGATTCCTATGGTGAGTTCCCGCGCACCTTTGAGATCAGCCCTGATGGACATTATGTGGCCATCGGCAACCAGTACAGCTCGAACGTTGCCATTGTGAGGCGGGACCCTTTTAACGGTCGTCTCCATAGACTCGTTGCCTCGATCCCTGTGGGTGAGACTGGTGATCCTAAGCAGGATGGTGGTCTCAGCAGCGTCGTTTGGGGCAAGAAACACTAATTCCTACAAGCCAAATTATTATATTTACATGTTGGGTTTTGATTGACCATCATTCTGTTCTCTCTTCCTGGTTGAAGCATGCGTGATAGGTGATGTGCGGATTTATGTCCGGGCATGCCTTACTACCTACCTTACCGATAGACAGCTTGACCACGCAGGCTGCGGAACCGGCATTTAGACATTTGCCTGATGCACTACATAGTGCTTTGTTCTTATATTGTGTTAATAGTTAACATTCTCATAGATCTTGAATTCCAATGTTCTAATCGTTTGTTGCCATTCTTCAAATCCCTTCAGTAAAGGTTCCACGTGCGTTTCAAGCCAAGCAACACTAGGTTAACCCTTGCGGATCCGATCCAATTTCCCCAGCCAAGCTCTTCGCCCCCCTCCACAGAACTTTATCGATCCACACAACACCCGGGCCCGCCGGCAGATGGCGGGAAATTACGACCAAGCCCCCTTCTCCGATCTGACTTCCGAATCTCCGACTGAGAAAGAGAAAAAAGTTTTTACTTGCTACATTTTGCCGTGCGATACGACATAAGCGTTGGCTGCGTTGCTCTCCAGATTCTCACTAGTCTCGGGTGATCACCATGGCAAATGTAACCATGCAGTGAGCTCAATGCTGATGACGATCGTACGGGCATACGGACATTTGTGAGACTTTCTTTTGACCGCCGTGTCTGTGAGGGATTTGTTATGCATCTGCTTGCAGGGTGCGGAGTACGTTCGATGCATTCTGAGACCCGTTCGATAGCTTTGGTGTCCTGAGGTTCAAACCCAACTGCTCTGAATCACGTCGACGATAATAACTTAAAAGTAGATAGACTTCAGACCCTGCATGTGTGTTCTAAATGCTCGTCAATCCTGAAACGCCATATAGGCTTTCTCTTGATGACCCGGGTGGCCAGAATCCTTCATATCATTGATGGAATAGACCTCTTGTAGACGCAAGTGGAAATTTCCATTATTGCAGTTAGAGGGCACCTTTGGAAGGCGCAGCATGCTCAAGGGTAATAATATCTACATACTCGTACTCCGTACTTTCTGTCATAATCAATCAACCGCACTCTGGTACAAATGCCATTCGGGATACCACATAGGTCAGCGAGTGAAAGGTAGATACAAATATCAGAGACAGTTCATATATACAACAAGATTCTCAAAGAGCAACGTTAAAGGAACCAATGTCATGCATAACACATTTGTCACGGCAAATCAGCCGATTTCCGATGCATCAACAAATTGCCATCATCAATGTGCAACTCGTGATCGGTTCATAGTCGCGTACCTACTCAAGTCAGCTGTACAGGACGACACCCACCGGCCAAACTCCATATCATCCGGGCATCAGCATGTATCAAGCGCCCGTTTCTGTCCTGGGTATCATGTTGCAGATGCTAAACAAACGAACAAAGAACGAGGAAAGACTGAATGCCAACATTGACCAAAACCATCATGTCCAGTCATGAAGCAAGAAATCATAACTCGTGATCACCGGAAATCCAATTGGAAGGCTTTCCATTTACCACCCACCGTGCGACATCGTGGGCATGCTCGTGCGCTTGGGTAACTCGTCGGCCCCATGTTCGCTGCTTTGTTCGGGCTGCCCATCGATAACGACGGGCTACCCACGACCAGACTTAAGCACTCCCGACATACTCCGCAGATGCATTCAGTGCACGCGTAGCATTCCGCTATTGGCCGCACACGGCTGCAATTGGCACATGCTATCCGGATGTCGCGATTTCGAGAAAATGTCGGCGGCGTCGGGTTGGAAAACCGATGAGGCGCCCGTGCCTGACTGGGCAGCAGCGGACTAGACTCGGTGTTACTCCCTGGATAAGGGCGCGACGTCGAATCCATCAGGGACGATTCGATGGACGGGAACGGTTCCAGATCGCTTTCACGACTGCGTTCGAACTCATACGGAGGTGGGGTCAGCGCTTTCTGCAGCGGCGACGCGGTGTACGACATCGTCTGAATCGCACGGTGCGCGGACGACAACGGTGGCAGGTTTGACGATTGGAAGGACGGAGGAAGCGAATTTCGATTCTTTGCCCCGGATGCAGCCGGTGAGGCATGATTGAGCAGGGCTGACATGGCCGGCGAATGCGGTGCCTGGTCCGGTTTAGCTATCGATCCCCTTCACGGGAAACGAAACGCAGGGGTCTTCCGCTTACCGGAGTTGTGTCACGATCGTCTTCGACCTCTGTTGCAGAAGTTGCTGCTTCGATCAGGTCTTCCCATCGCTTACCCTGAACCCAGGCCGCGGTCTGAGGCTCCGCCGACAATGCCTTACGGTCATTGAGGCTGGGGCGTCGGCCCGACTCCTTTGACCGTGCTCGCTCGTGCTTGGGCTTTCGTGATTGGGAAAGTGATGACTTTCGGGGCCGTTGAATCCTATCGGAGCGTTGAATGGGAGGCAGAGTGGATGATCGCGGCGGGGGCGAGTGATTCATGATGGAAGGCAACAGCTCTCTGGGCCGCTCGAAGTTTGCAAACGGGTCTTGTTTGAGCTGATCCCGCAAAGGCGGCAATTCAATCGATGATCGCATGCGGTCCTTACTAGCTACATCATTGTCTGAATGCGACGCGGTGTCCTACAAGGGATGCTTTGTCAGCTAGACTTGCGCGACTGTTGTTCGGAGATGTACGCACCATCTCCGATTCCCACTCAGAGTTCATGCGATGATGGTGTAGTTGTGTTAGCGCCACGGCTGCCGTCGCCGCTGGATGCGCTTCATCCAGGGTGCGCGTGGCAGGAGAATTCGCATCTGTACCATAGACATCACGATCTGCGACCGGGTCAGATCCTCCGATCTGGAGTGCCCTGCATCAACTGTATCACCCACCAGGCTGCTTCTTAGATGGTGCCGAATTGTTCGCCTGAGGATTAAGATGTGCGCGTTGGTCCAGGGGGGTATTGACCATCAGCAGGAAGCTTTCTTCTGTTGCAGGGAGCTTCGGAATATAGTGGCTCGGATGCGCACGGCGGATGTGCTCCTGCATGGAGCGAAAGCGTTTTTCCTGTCACCACTCAGCATGCATGCGACAATTGACATGCGTCTTCATGATATTATTGAATTTATTTAGCTATTACGATCGATGTGCTGCCGAAATCGAGCTCTGCTTGAGATCTTTGCCCTGCACAGCTTGCAGGGCCGCGGGAGAGCAGCCAGGCCAATAAGAGCTTGCGGAAGAGCTCGTATCGCATCACTTACCCCCAGACATCGCTTGCGACAATTGGAACCATCATTGTTGGTCAAAGGGCACACGACTTCATTGTTGGCATCGGAGACAGAGAACGAACTGGTCAGTGAGGTGCGTGGTGGCATGGTCGGCGGTGCGCAGTCCCTGCGGGCGTTGGAGAGGGGCACAGGGTTTCTCAACGGCGATAAAGACCAGACCGGGTGGGGACGGGACGGAGAGGAGGACAAAGGGGGCGTGATCATCCAATGGAGGATAGACTCGGAGCGGAATGCATGCTAAATCAAGGGAGGAAGCAGAAAAATTGTATGAGGAAAAGGAAGAGGTGCATGTAAGAGATGGAGTACGAGAATTCGGAGAGGAGAGGAGAAAATGGGGGTGGAGGGAAGAGCCGGAAACAGCTGTCGTTCGTTAGCTTGATTGAGCTCATACATAATCTTAGCCCCTCGGGCTGATTTTTGCCCCTCGGACGGAGCTGGGGATGATTAGTCACGATCCATTCCCAGAAGAGTCGCAAAGAAATGCTTCTGATTAGCCCGCTCTCCTCCAGTTAGTGCCATTTGTTGGGCTCGCGGTGACGGGATCCAGTGCATTGGATGGTTCCTCTCAGCCTACGGAGAAGAGGTATTTCTGGAAGGCCATTGTGTGCGCTTTTCTCTCGCTTTTTCCGGATCCCTGTCTGCCCAGACAGCTCCAGCAGGGAGTCGAGCTTGGAGCTGCATGCCTGTGCGTTCAGGCTGTTATCGATAGGTTAGGCACCGCGAATCCGCGACATGTAGCCTAATATTACCCCTTTCGGATTACGGACTGCACGAGAACTCTTTGCTTTTCGGATGAGCTTCCGAGATGCTGCACCCTCGCGCATTGTGCGTTCAAGCCCTTTGAGAACCGCACAATGCCAATAGAATCCAAGAGCGAGGTCCCCTGGTTTCCGAATTCGATAGCCTACTTCAGATTGTTGCACATGACTCATGAGGATTTTATTTTTGCTGCACATCTGGGGCTGAAATGCCACTGACGTTGTATTGGTAGCAGATTTTCTGGCTAGCGATCGTCTGCAGTCTGCAGGTCAGAAAATTGCTTTGGATAAGAACCACGCTCATTGGACGATTCGGGGAAAAAGCAGGGCGCACCTCGGTTATTCCCACATCCACCCAATCAGTGCAAGACTCTTTTCCCGTCCGGGATTCGTCATCAAATCCTGAAGCTCAAGCTCTGCCAGCTCCTTTCTCAGCTGGCGAAGCTCGACTGGAGCTCGGTGGCGAAACGTATGGGGTCCAGCTAGCTCGATGAATCGTCTTGGTTCATGGACACGCCCTGATGTCCTGGATTGATCGACGGAGGACGGGACATATATATGTCTTGTTCGGAATCAAAGCAATAGCCTTTATGGGGTTCAAGGAACCCGCGATTGCTCCGTCGATGATGTTCAATTTCGCAATTTTGCCGCTCTGATGGAAGCTCGATAGCCCATGCCCATCAGCCGAATGGTACCGTCAGGGAATTCTAAGTCTCCGTTGAGCAAGCGACATGGCATAGAATGGAGCGCGAGGAACTCGTCCTGGTCCTCGGTCGATTTTACTGTAGCATTCACGTGCGAAGGCATTCGAAGGAAAGAGCGATGGGAATTCAATAGAGGAAGGAGCGTACAGAGAAGGAAGGTTGTCTCTGCCACATCCAGACTCTCCAATAGTAGTATGATCTATGCCATGCAATGCTAGGTACAGCAAGTACAGCAGAGAGGAGAGAAATCAAACGTCTCAAAACTCTATGCCGGTAACGCCTCAATATGAAATGTTCGAAACAGACAATGCAAAAAACCCGCCTGATAATACAATGCTTTGTACAGAATTCCATGGGCATCCGTGGACCAGAAGGAAGATCAACAAAATACTCAGACACCGCCCTTCTCAGACTGCATTTCACGCCGACGGTTGACATCCCGTGCTAACTTTTTCCCAATTTCGTAGCTGGAGATCATTATCGCACAGGCAGGCGCTACTTTGAGACACCGAGGCAGCCATCCTTTGAACAGTCCGGAGAGCCCTTCCTCCCGGAAGATGTGGAGGAGAAATTTGGGCATGGGAAGCTGTTCTGGCACCACTCCAGAAGCGCTCGATCGACCAATAGTCCCCGGGGCTGCCGTCGACGGCGCATCACCCGAATATCGAACGACCTGTTGCCGAGTCTTGCCCACGTCGAATGGCTGGGTGATCAGTGCCGCAGCAGCCCCGGCCGTTGAGCCCGCGATAAAGCTGTCAACAAACGTCGATTTCGAATCTTGCTGCGCGCGTAATGCTTGAGGATTGCGCAAAAGCTCGGTCGTCAGCGTTAAACGGCGGCCACTGCGCCGACTTTCCCGGAAATCGAGCAGGAAATTCCGGATCACCTCGTAACCCCACCAGTAAAAGCCCGAAAATGGAGCATCTCTCCAGATAGTCAAAGTCAGACCGCGCCAGAGCGCACCATATCCCTGAGTTTGAGTCATCTGGTACAGGCCCTTCAGCGTTTCACGGAAATGGCCAGTGCCGCTTCCGGATGTCGCTTGCAGGCGAGTACGGAACATTTCAAGAGGGCTGATCACGGTTGCGGCCGCGATTCTGGCCCCGGAACCCGCCACCAATGGCGTATAGCTGTCACTTACAAACTGACGGACCGGACTGCGAGCATCTGTTCGAAGCCAGTCGTACCCGGAAAGATAGATGACATTAGCCGGAATAGCCATTATCAATGTCGGACTGAGCCCGCGCCACAGAGACGTCAGACCCTCGTTGCGCGCAATCTTCCGCAGCCCATCAAACGTCGAAGTGAAAGCATGCTGGCGAGTTCCTTCTACTGCACAGTCAATAGCGGCCCCAGGGCCGCGACTGGTCGTGCTCGGGCTGACAAGACACATGCCCAGGTTGTCTCCGACCCAAAACACCTCCCGACAACATGCCGTCACTCCGAGATTTGCGGGGAGCGATTTGAATGTCGATATGGTATGTGCCGTGAGTTTCGAAGTGCTTTGAACTGTGGCAGTTTGTGATTGCAGACGAACCCGGACAACATCGAGTGGTGTTACTGCGGGACGTTGTTAGCAGAAAGAGTGAGGGTGATCATCTGCGGAATGACTCACCTAGTAATGACATGATAATACTTCCTAGTGTCGCTGACAGCATTCTTTGTCCGATCGAGATTTCGACCTCACTGGTGGCCTTCGGGCTATTTTTACTCGCAGAAACGACCATTGTCACTCCGTCGTGGCAATCTTCAATGTCCTGGTGGGTTCCATGGACATTTTCGGGTTGCTCCAGATGGTTGTGACGTTCGTCCGAGAGGAGACGAGAGCGATCGGGACGGGCCTCCATGCACAGAATGGGAGCAATGAGTGTTACACTTTGTAGCCGGTTCCCACTGCCTGGCGGCTCAATGCAATCACTCTCGGCGGGAAAAGATGACTCGAATGAAGGTCATCGACGAAATATTTTTGATCTTCGGCAATGACGATGGTTATCGCGCAAATACCGTGCTGGCGTCGATTAGTCATCACGCTCTTATCAATCAGATTAATTCCAGAATCAGCTTATCGGAGATTACTCATCACCTAGGTTGGTTAAATCCGCTGCGGTCAGTTTCCCCGAGCCACAGAGGCTCAAGTCGGCTGGACTGTTGGAAACGATGAAACTTTGGTACCTACATGATCCCGAATCAATCGTTGTGTTTCGCTTCGGGATCCATGCCTTGTCAGGGGAACTTTACCATCGTGCGACAGAAGAGATACCAGATAACCTAAACTCAAGGTTCTCAAGTACGACCGCCACTACGGGGTACCTGTCACCATCAGAAGTTGAAACGCCGCCAGTGCGTTTCTGAAATTGACATGGAAGACAACCCGGAACTGAGTGAGTTTCGACGCCAATGGCGTGAAGAAGTAACGCGGCGGGCCAAATCTTCATCAAAGGAACCAACCCAAGGCTCGACCCAGGCTTCTTCCCAGCAGACGCCGCCGTCGAAACAATATGATCCACCGATCAGACACCCAGCTGCAGATAGAAAAGAAGATAGCTCCTTCGGAGAGAGTTCGGTTGAACACCATTATGATGAGTTTGTTCAGCGGACAGGTCAGTTGAGTTTGCACAGTACATCCGAGGACAGTTTTGTGCAATCGTCCCGGCGCGAACCAAGATCTGCCCTAGAGCACTTTGAGAGAGCCATAGAGAAGGAAGCAGAGGGGAAACTAGGTGATAGTTTGGATCACTATCGAAAAGCATATCGAGTGAGTTCCGATTTATTCCTTGCAGGGGATGCAATTCTGATTGGGTTACAGCTTGATGCTTCCATTGACAAGAAATACCGTCATAAGCATTTCGCCTCTAAGCAGGTGTCGTCGGCCGTTCAGCAAGTCTCTGCTGCAGCGCCCTCGACGGCAGAGGATAGGGACTTGCTACCAACGTCGGAGTTGATCCAGTCATTCGCCAATCTACCCATTCCACCAGCAGGGCCGTTGATAGAAGGTACACCTCCTCCGCCTTGTCCCATCGCCAAGGTGCCCACAGATATTCTGATCGAGATCCTAAAGCATGTCGCGCTTATGGATCCCTCTGCATTTGGTCGCATGGCGCTAGTTTGCAAGCGCTTTGCGTATCATTTCGCCCACGAGCAGCATATCTGGAAGAGGCTCTGCCAAGGACCGGAGTTTGGGTTTGAAAGCATGCACTACTCTTTTAGCTGTGATTTGCAAGGCAATCAATATCACACATTAGGACCTCGTTACACCCCTTTTCCTCGCGGGATGCCTGTGCAGATCCCGAAGCCTTTAACGAGCTGGAGCCAGGTATTCCAGATGTTTCCGCGGATTCGGTTTACCGGAGTGTATATCAGTACAGTGAACTACACCCGACCGGGCGCGTCCACATCCCATTCACATGCGGTCTGGAACTCGCCCATACATATTGTGACCTATTATCGCTACCTTCGCTTCTATCCCGATGGAACTGTCATCTCATTGCTCACAACGACTGAGCCGGTGGAAGTGGTACCTTACATTAGCAAGGAAAATGTCGCCGAAGCTAAGGCCGCCGCTTCTCGCCATTTACACCAACGGCAGCGTTCGGAAGCCGGTGCAGCTTCCACATCGAATACAACGGCAGGCACATCAACCGGTCCGGTGATCCCACCCGTAGCCATGAACACATTGAAACATACTCTAAGAGGCCGATGGCACTTGATACGGCCTACCGCTGCCCAGCCAGAGGAAGAAGCTCAGTCGGTTACTTCCCAAGTCCCTCCGTCCATGAAGGCGGAAGGAGACTCGGAGCCTGATCCGCGGGATGTGGTGATTGAGACCGAAGGAGTGGATCCTAAGTATGTCTACGTTCTCCATCTCTCTCTCCGTTCGTCCAACCCAGCGCGAGGTGCTGGGTTGTCGCAGGCGCCTCCGAACGTGTCAAAAAATACCAAGCTTATCTGGAAGGGATTTTGGAGTTATAACAAACTGACGGATGACTGGGCGGTATTTGGGCTTCGCAATGACCGGTCGTTTGTATTTCGACGAGTTAGAGGGTGGGGGCTACCGTGAGCTTTGCAATGTCTGTATATAGATCGAAGATAGATGGGATATAGTTCTGAATGCTGCTTCTAGTGCATCTAACAGTGCTCGTATGAATAGGTCCCTTCGAACGGGTAAGTGACCCCAGTTCGACGAGATCCATCACTTTTTAGGCTTACTGAGCAATGCTTGGCATGTTTATCGCTTATCGATAAGCCTTTGATAAGAACGCTTTTTTCTCTTCGAAATAAACAGCGCGAAGTCGGCTCGAAAGAAATTCAGAGATACCCCTTATGCAGCATTAATCTAGGGATGGTTTGTTGCCATGCCTTGACTGGATTCTGTCCATGATAAACCATGCTGGAACGGGTGCATAAGAAATTAGACGACTCTGACAAGGATTCGACGCCTGTCGAAAAACGACAGCAGCAGGCGGAGAACGGAGCAAGGAAACACGACTTCAAGAAGGAGCATATAAACAAGAGCAAGAAACGAAAGCGAGAAGACTATGAAGAACGCCAAAATGGGAATAATGCGCGACAGAACCAGTCATCTCAACTACAGCCCAATGGTGCGCAGAGCAAACACCCCGCAACAGATGCCGGACAGAAATCCCATCACCAATCTTTGAAGGAGAAAGCCAAAGCCCTTCTGCCGGTCCGCAGGAACCTCCCAATTTTCCCCCACGCCGATGAAATTCGCCAACGGTTACGTGAATCTAACGTCTTGCTCCTTGTCGGTGAAACCGGTAGCGGCAAGAGTACGCAAATCCCACAGTTTCTCGTTGACGAATCCTGGTGTCAGCCTCGAAAGACCAAAGACGCGGAGACCGGAAAGAAGATCACTGTCGGCGGGTGCATCGCCGTGACGCAGCCGCGCCGAGTCGCAGCTGTGTCGCTGGCGAGACGGGTTGCGGAAGAGATGGGCACGCCATTAGGCAATTCGTCTCCGGCGAGTAAAGTCGGGTACTCCGTGCGCTTTGATACATCGGTGTCACCGTCTACGCGGATTAAATATCTCACCGACGGGATGCTGCTGCAAGAAATGCTGAGCGATCCATGGTTGACCAAGTACAGTGTCGTCGTGGTTGACGAAGTACATGAGCGCGGTGTTAACGTGGATTTGGTTTTGGGCTTTTTGAAGAAGATTTTGTCAAGCAAGTTGGAGGGCCGTGGGGGCGTACCGTTAAAGGTGGTCGTGATGAGTGCGACGGCGGACATGGAGAGTTTGGTGGAATATTTCGGCAGTGGCAGCTCGGAAAACGAGAAGCGTGCCTCATCTACGGACGTAGCGGTTTGCCATATCAAGGGTCGACAGTATCCAGTGGAAACGATCTACTCGCCCGAGCCCGTGTACGATTTCGTCGATGCAGCGTTGAAGACCATCTTCAATATCCATATCAAAGAGCCGCTACCCGGAGACATTCTGGTGTTTCTGACGGGGCAAGAAACCGTGGAGAATCTGGAGGATCTGGTCAATGACTACGCCACTGGGATGGACCCGTCGTTGCCAAAGGTTCTCGTGCTACCGCTCTTCGCAGCGTTACCCCAAACCGCGCAACAGCGGGTATTCATACCCACGCCGCCGCGCACACGCAAGGTCATTTTGGCCACCAACATTGCAGAAACGTCCGTGACAGTGCCCGGAGTGCGCTACGTGATCGACTGCGGCAAAGCCAAGATGAAACACTTTCGCACGCGTCTGGGCCTTGATTCTCTCCTCGTCAAACCCATTTCGAAATCGGCCGCGATCCAACGCAAAGGTCGTGCAGGTCGAGAAGCACCGGGGAAATGCTATCGATTATACACGGAAAAGGACTACCTGGAGCTGGCTGAGGCACCCACGCCTGAGATCCTCCGCTGCGACCTAAGCCAGAGCATTCTAACCATGAAAGCGCGCGGGGTGGACGACATTCTCAACTTCCCATTCCTGTCGCGGCCGCCGCGGGAAGCGCTCGAGAAGGCGCTACTCCAGCTACTCAACATCCAGGCTCTGGACGAGTCCGGCAAGATCACGCCAATTGGTCTGCAAATTGCGAAGCTGCCCCTGACGCCGCCACTTGGTCGGGTACTTTTGGCCGCGGCGGACGAAGGGCCGACATGTCTCCGCGACGTTATCGACATCATCTCATGCTTGAGCGTGGAGAACATCTTTCTCAACCCGACATCGGAGGAGAAGAAGGAGCAAGCCGAGCAAGCGCGCCGAGACTTGTACCGACGCGAGGGCGATCACCTTACCATGCTTGCGACGGTGCGAAGCTACGCGGCTGAGACGGTGGATCGGCGCGCGTGGGCCGAGCGGCATATGGTATCTCACCGGGCGATGCAATCGGTCATGGTACGCATCCGGGTTTTATCCCATCCGTGACACGATATGGAGCTAACTTTATCAGGATGTCCGCAAACAACTCCTTGCCCAAGTCACCGAGGCCAAGCTCCTCCCTGCGTCGGAGACGTCATCATCATCAGCATCCTCAGGAGGGCCAAACGAGACGATTCCCATACTGAAGGCGTTTCTGAAGGGTTTCGCTACTAACACCGCCCGCCTGGTGCCGGATGGTTCGTACCGGACAGTCATTGGAAATCAGACGGTCGCTATCCATCCGTCTAGCGTGCTATTCGGAAAGAAAGTCGAGGCCATCATGTATCATGAGTACGTGTTTACGACCCGGAGTTACGCTAGGGGAGTTAGTGCTGTGCAGATGGATTGGGTTGCAGAGGCACTTGGTATATAAAATAGCAGTTCAAATAGACATTAATAATGTACAGAACATTTTTCACATAGTGCAAAGTTTCCATGGATTCGAATCACATAAGAACACAACATCCGGGATCACGGTCCACCCCACGACGAACACCATACTCGTATTCCGTTTTGACGCGCCGAACCATCCGAATCTGATTCCGGTCATATACACCCCTGAAGTGGCATTGCGGGCAATGTTCTCTATCCGTTCGACGTTGGGCAACCGTCTGGTGGGTGCTGTAAAGGGCATAGGATCTGCCGTCCCGCCGTCTCTGCATGAGCAGCGGACAGTCATTGAAGCCGTGGGCAGACTCATCTCCATAAGATGCTCGATCTGAAGCCGGGAAAGAGGTTGTGAGGGTTGATGTGGAGGATGACGCCGAGGTTGAGGATGCGAGTGAGACTCGCCGCCGCGGAGCTGGGCGTCCCGGACGACTGGAAACGACGCAGGGCATGTCGATGGTGAGCCATCGATGATTGCAGGTCTGAGACTCCCAGTAGATCACTCCACACATGGTGTGTTGAATTGTCCCAAGCTGGGAAGTTGAAATTTTCTTTGTTCTGATTCACAACCTAGGACGGCATGGTCAATGTGCTGTGGTCTCATAGACTAGGAATCTCATCCTACTTATTGATAGGAGCTAGATAGGACGACAGCTGTCGTTGATTCTGCTGATATTTCACGCCAAAGGAGGTCAAACTTGATCGCTCTGGGTTCCCTCTGGGATTTATATGCGGAGCTTGAGCTTATATAGGCCTGCTATCCGCACAACGACGCAAATCAGTAACTCATTGCTGTGAACACAAAGCTGGAACAAGATCACTCACCACTCATTTCGTCCAGTCTTGCTTTATCCAGCCGTTCATCCTTTCATCATCATCTCACCAATACCCAACTAGAGAAATCAATTCTTATTATTTTCCTTCACTTCCCCAGACTCCTGTGCTTCGCTATTTTCGCTCTGCTCTGGATTCTTGATCGCCCGCATCAGCTCATAGAGCTGTCCTATCTGCTCATCTGCAAGGGCAAGACAAGTTAATTATTGAACCATTCGCTGCGAACACAAGCTGCCACAAAAGCGGAGCACTCACCACTCATCTTGTCCAATTTAGCTTGGTCCAGCTTTTCCCCCTTCCACTCATCTCCTTCCAATTTCTGCGCATACAATTGCCATTCGGTCAGAAATCCCACCTAGCCGCAGTGAGCAGTTGTCAGCCATGCCTTCCCTCGAATAAACGCGGTCTGGACGACCATTGAAGGAAAACTCACAATGTGAATAGGATTATCAATGTTGCGATGGGCCCGAAACTCATTCTTGACGTATTCGTCGCCCAACAAGCGCATGTCTGGGGGCAATTTGCGCCGATGCACGCGCAAGAGACGGCGGTACAAATGGAGCGGAGGAAGGAGAGCGACTTGCGGCGACTTGCCCGCTTTGGAGCTGACCGACGAGGCGGTTGCGAAGAGGCGCCGTGAAACTCTCATCATGCTTTGGGCCAGAGCAATCAGTCAGAGCTTGTTGAAAATATCTGTAACACCTTGTCGTCGGGAGGACGGAGAAGCTTCAAAAATATCGGGTACAATCTTCGTATTCCGGCTGTAAATTTACCGGGCCGAGGAACCGAAAAGCTAGAGTTCCGATGCGTTCCCCTACGTATATGGAATAGTATACAATAATCATGCCTGACAATTCAGGCAGCACAGAGACGGAAAGCTCAACGCGCAAGACGAGGCTCATCGCCAGCACCAGGACATGTCGATACCATGCTGAGATAGCGATGCTCCCCACCCCCTCAACCTCCCACGTCTCCTTCGACACCATCTACGAGCCCGCCGAAGATTCATACCTGTTCCTGGATACACTATCTTCGGAATCAGAATCCGAATGGCTCCGCGCCCGGTTCTCTGACGCGCCAACCCCGCTCGTCGTTGAAGTCGGCAGCGGATCGGGGGTCGTGCTCGCCTTTGCGGCAGCGAATGTGCGCCATATTTTTGGGAGAGATGACGTTCTGACTCTCGGCACGGATGTCAACGGGGACGCATGTCGAGCGACGCAGGAGACGGTCACCAAGGCCGTTGCGGAAACGATGTCTACCGACGGAAACCCGCGCAGCCGCTCGCAATTCGTCGCATCCCTGACCGCAGATCTCTTCGCGCCGCTGCGGCCCGGTTCTGTTGATGTCCTCCTGTTCAATCCACCATATGTGCCCACTCCGGATGTGCCCTCACTCCCGTCACCCTTGGATAAGCCGCAATCGCAGCTCTCTCGCACAGAAAAGTTCGAGAGGGACTCGTACTTCCTTTCGCTGACTTACGCGGGAGGTGCGGATGGTATGGAAATCACGAATCGCTTTCTCGAGACTATGCCGGAGGTCCTCCATCCGGAGCGGGGAACTGCGTATGTGCTATTTTGTGCGCAGAACCAGCCCACGCTTGTTTTGGAACGAATACAGAATGAGTGGCCAGGGTGGAAAGCAGAAGTGGTCGGTCGTAGTGGTTCCAAAGCGGGGTGGGAAAAGTTGGTGATTATACGGATTTGGCGGGATTCGTCCGCATACAACTGAGCAGACATGATGGTAGATCAGATGCTAGAACATCGCGCTGATAGAGCGCCAGCCATCTATGCCAGATAGTCTCATTGGCGAAACTCTCATGCTTATTATGATAAAGACATGACCAAACGCAACAAGATCAAAGCAGACCCCCCAATCCTACCTAATACGGCGCAAACACACGAAAATAAGGACTCCAGCTTAAAACACAAGTATTTAGAAACCCCTCCGTCCCCGTCCTCTCCCTCTTGCCCCTCTCCCCCGTCCTCGCCCTCTCCCACGCTCGGCGTCCTTCTTCGCCTTGTTCTTCGGCTTGGGCGCATCATCCACCAGCAACGTATCCAAGGGCAAGCTATCTGGAAGGATGAAATAGCGGATCGTCGAACCACGGACGTTGATGGTATCGAGGGAGATGGGTTCACGGCCCTTAACTGTCATTTTAACGGTGCGCAGCGCGGTGTTCATCTGCGGTGAGACTGAAGCGATTGTGCCGTGGAGGATTGTGCCTAGAAAGTTTCCAAAAATCAGCATCTTGGCCTCGTCGAAGTTGTGGGAATAAGGGCTCGTTTGGTTCAAATAATACCATTTTTCAGCTCAATCGTCACTGTCTCATTGATACATTTCATAAGAAACCTGTGCAGCAATGGAGTTAGTAGTCAATGATCTTTTCAGAATATCCGCATTTCATGCCGCGAGCGACGTCAACATACCGGACCAACTTCATGATGCTTAGTAGGAGCTGCGCTCCGACTTTGACCTTTGCGCAATCGAAACTTTTCCTCGACCGTCTCCGTCTGTAAACGACCGCAAAAATTAGAGATCACGGGTGCAGCAATCGGCCACAGTAACAGGAAGGGATGTGTGATTCAGCCGGGTGCTGACTGCTGAACGTCGCGGGTCGAGCTTTGAGGAAGCAAGCTCGTTAGTCACGTGATCTACCCAATCAGTGTTCCATTTCGACATCGGTACGAGTACTTTCGGAGCAACTGATGGATTATTAAAAGTCTGACTCTAGTTACAATCTGATGATTGATCTATTATGATATGCCGGATCCCTCCAGTAGTTATAGCCGACAGTGCCGTGCCCCAAAAATCGACACCTTTTTATCGTAAAACAGAATTTCCCGCAATCTAAACGATTTAGATGTGCCAGCATCCATGTCATGTGTGTCGTCGTCGTCGGAAAGTGGCTCGTCGTCAACGGCAAATGAGTCATCTTCGTCGTCATGCTCGGAGACGCTGTCCATGGGATCGTCCATGTCGTCTTCGTCATCGTCCTCGTCGTCGTGGTATTCTACGCTGTCCAAGTCCGAGTTTGCAATGGACTGGACGTCGTTGTCGTCGATGTCTCTTCCATCACGACTCGACGAGCCGTTGACTTCGACGATTTCAAAGCACTTGTTCCAGATTCCCAGGTAGCAGAGCTGGATTTCCGGACGTAAAGTGATTGTGGTCAGAACTTGCAATGCACGCTCGTGGCCTCGCTTTGACGACGGTCCTGCTCGATCGCAAATATCCGCGAGGTAAAGAGCGCGCAGATTGGGAAGATTAGGTAACCGCTGAAGAAAGTAATGCTGCAAAACACTCATTAGTGATCCTGCCCAGAGATCTATCCGCATTGACGATTTCCTACCCAGTCACGACTATCAATGATCATTCCCAGCTCTCGTAGCTGTGACATCTTTCCGCTGGTCAAAAATCCCAGAACAGAGCGAGGAAGCACCCACTGCCGTCGAGGAGTGGTGATCACATCCCTGCCAACTCGAGTCGTACAGTCGACCAGGACTTTTCGAAGGCTGGCATGATGGGGACGAAGAATATATTTATAGATAGCGTTGATGCCGACAGACAACTCATAGCCGCTCTGACTCAAAAGGAAAACGTTCTCTAGGGTATTTGGCGCAATAGCTTCTTTCAGAAACAACATTAGGTATGGCGAAACGCGATCGGTATGGAGATGCTTCAGGTTGAGGGCATATTGAGCGCTTGTCGCTTTCTTCCGGCCTTGCAAATCCGTCGGCGGTGCAAACTGTCGACGCAGGGCCCGCCAAAGGCTTTCAGTATCGAAACATCGAAGAAGCGTCAACTTCGTAAGTCGCCGCCAGTCCAGTGCCAGCATCAGAGGGGCAGCGCTGATATGTACTGACTCCAGCTCCAGAGCTTCCAGTTTGAGCTTCTCTGGCTTTCTCCGAGATACCCCTTGCTGCATCTCGTCCACTGACATCTCGGATAACATTTGCACCGCCGTTGACAGAGGAGCATCATCAGCATCTACCTTGCCAAACGCCGAGAGATTTCCCGATGAGTACTTTGGCAGGAAGACATCTCTGTCCTCGTCATTCAACAAAATCGAGAGCACGCCGCCAGGTCGTGGCCAGCCAGATGGGTGTTCCGGTGTGTTTTGCCCTGCTGGCAAGTGCCAATCTACGGGGCCGTACAGCTCGGACAGACCGATACGTAGCTCAGTCAACTTATGTCGTGACCGGTCAATAAGCACAGCCATCTCTTCCAGATACGACGGCTCATCGATGTTAAGAACTGTCAGGGATTTCAATGGCGGAAGCACGGAGAAAGTAGGGTATTCCACACCCCGATGTCGTGAACCCTTGAGTGTCCCATTCTTGTACCCTTGTATGGCAATACGCTTGCGCGGGTTCTTCGAATTGTCATGCCATCGAACCCACACACGTTCCAATCGACATTCATGGCCAGGTCTGTCACTCAAAGATGCCAGAGAGATGAAAACATCCTGCGTAATACCAGTCGGCATGTCCCAGACGAAAGATTCAAGATTGACCATCCTTGCCACGGCCAATGCAACTAACGTGCCGAGCATCTTCCCGGTATCTCTGGTAATGCAGTAATCATGTACCCACCGTGTTGGGCCGTTGCCAATGGAGAACAACTTTATGTACTGTGCATAGTTATTCCCCAGATGCAACCTCCCTAACCGTCTCGTCACAGAGAAATCCGGTCTGTTGCTACAACCAAGGCCATTTGTCCCTGAAGACCGCGTAGGAACTTCATTAAAGTAATGCGGACCCATAACCAACGTGGTCAATCCATACGACAGCGCATCCACGGCACTGGAATGGTTCGCATCGGTTTGAGGTTCCGGCCATACAATGTCGAAGCTAGAATACAGGTGTGGAATCGCTAGGTCGTGCATTGTCGAACAGGTCAGGGCGAGAGAGGTCAAATCATTCGTATTATCGACCTAGCCGATACCATCAGCTCCTACGCGCGAGCAGCGTCCAGTAAAACATTATTTCACCTCTCGAAGGATCACTTCCAGGACATCCAGCGGGAGGTCCAACAGCGTCAGTCGCCGCTTCTTGGCTTGCGCCGAAGAAGCGACTGGCCCCGTGCCCATTTCTGTCCGAACGTCTGTCCCCGAAGACGCCGCATCTCTTCGGCCTTCAATCGACGCCGTCTCGGCCGCCGAATGGATCAGGCTCTCGCTACAATCACTATCAAAATCGTCTTGTTCGGCT
Source organism: Thermomyces lanuginosus (assembly GCF_041956635.1). Classification (NCBI taxonomy): domain Eukaryota; kingdom Fungi; phylum Ascomycota; class Eurotiomycetes; order Eurotiales; family Trichocomaceae; genus Thermomyces; species Thermomyces lanuginosus. Next base: position 843,614 of record NW_027192362.1, on the reverse strand, counting down.
GACGAGTCCAACCAAAAGTCGTCCTCCAAGGAAGGATTCGTGTCGACTCCGAAAGCCATCGCGATGTCCTGCAACGTCGAAGCTTTCCCTCAGAAGCGATAGCTCCGGCACGGACTCTCACTCGTTCAGAGTCGACAGAGGAGGCCAATTCACATTGCGGTTTAGGAGGGACCAGGATGTCTAAGCCAGAGGTACCGGAGCAGAAAAAGCAACGAAAGTATGCTAACAAGAACTGTCGTGTGGCGGAACCTATCGAAAGGCTCAAGGCTGTTGAAATGCTTAGGACCCCAGGTTTAGACTCTCCGCCCGACGATCAGATCCTCTTTGATCCAGCGAGAGATGAGATCCGCAACGTCACCCTGGACCTGATTGGTCGGGTCAGTGATTACATAACATGGCCAGTAACTCTCACGTGTCCAGCTTCCTGCGGCGAGGGGAGCTTGAAAGTCCATCGCTCAGGAGGGCATTTACGGAGTACTAATCGCAGAGAGCTTGAAAAACTGTGGCAAGCAGCATCTGAAAGTCATACATACCCAAACGTGTAGTTATAAGTTTAGATTAAATTTTAAGTAGTGGTATTTACACCTTTCTGCGGATATGTGCTTCAACATAGCATATACACAATTCGTCAGGCACTGCACGTTCGTTCCGAGACGTCCTCATTATCTGGTATCCTTTTCTTCACCTCAACAACTTCACCAATAAACCCCTCGAGACCAGATAGCGACACTGAGTCAGCGTGTGCAGAACTGGCCGTTGTGGTGCCAGGCATGACGACCACCTGGGAACCAACAGCGATCCATTCGATTGACGAGATAAACGCAAACGTAATGTTGACTCGGTCGCTTTCAGACCCGCTGGATACATTGACAACCCTGCCATTATCTTGTCGTGGGCGGTGTTGATTCTCTTGGTGTGTGCGCTCCTCATCATCTTCAAAATTGAAGACATCATGGTCCTCATGGGACGACATCGAGTCCAAGTTCTGATCTGGCAATGCCACACAAGTCACCTTGACAGATGACCGGACGCCGGCAATGTACACAACTGCGTTACCACCTAGGATCAGAGGCGGGAGCGTCAACGATGAGAACTCTTTGGCCGGGAATGACGCGACGAAGCCGGTGCTGAAAGCCAAGGCGCTAGAACCGCGGCCCAAAGCAGAAACTTCGGGAGTTTGATTCACTCGGGCGAGGATCATTCCCTTTCTGAGGCGTCCCATAGTACTTGATAATGATAATTCCTCATCGGGAGAGGAGGGAATTGGTTCAACTCCGATGGTGCCCACTTGGTCCTCAAACAAGCTCCTCACCGAAAGACGAAGGTTGCGCACACTGACCACACGAACATGTTGCCAGTGCGCATGAGCTGGAGGACGTGTCCTTCCAAATGACCAACCAAATGATGACGAGTAGTCTCCTGATGACGGCCGACTTCGAGTGGGACGATGACGGGGTTCCGTGTCTGGGGAATGATCTGCCCTTGAAGTAGTTTGTGATTTGGTTTCGTCATCTGGCTTGGCCTCGACCGCGATAGGTCCCACGACACACTCGTCGCCCACGCTTATACTTCCCTGGCGAACGATACCACAGAGAACCACGCCCTTGCTGTCTTGACGGGTATCTTCTCGAGACGAATATACCTTTGACGGAGGGATGGCAAAGACTTCGTTCACACTAAACACAGTCGATGGAATTTCCTGGGAGACCTCGTCGGAACGAGATGAAACATGAAAAGGAGGTTTCTTGGGAATAGGGAGGCGCCAGAACAATGCATGGAGCTTTCCGATCCCAGAGCCATTCACGGCGCTGGTAAACACAAGAGGGACATGGCTAAGCCAGTCATCATTGACCACTTCAATCATTTTGACAATCTCATTGTCATCTCCTGAGAGTATCTGTTGCAGATTTGGCGCATTTGTCATCTCACCTGCAACAGGAAGCAGGATAGGCTTCTTGCCCGCACCCTTAATAGCAGAAAGAACTCGACTTAAGGTAAGTTTCAGGCCAGACCGCGACGCCAGATCCAGCTTCGTAATGGCGAGGAGGATTGGAAGCTCCAGTTTGATGCAAAGATCCAAATATGCTAAGCTAATACCGATCTCCGGCGTCTGGTCGTCCTTCTCTGTTACCTCGCTGCAGCTATTTGCTGGGATACAAAGCAGAACATAATGCGGCGCCCAGCTGATCAACCCGCGCATGGTGGATTTCACATACCGGGTTAATCCTGGCAAGTCAGAGATAAACGCTAAGCGCTCGCCGTCCGCCGCGGCATGGATATCATTCCACGCTGCAATGTTCCCAGAAGCATAGTTGATCACGTCAACCGCACCAGGCTCATCTGATGCTGGCCGGTATCCAATGAGTTCGTGTGCTATGGAGCTGGTAATCCCCGAAGATATTTCATGTCGATGTTTCAATAAGCTCAACCGGCTCTTTCCGCGCCCGTTGTCAAGAGCAGATGTAGTTAGGGTTCCCAGGAGTGTGGACTTCCCAGCCGCACTGGGCCCAGTAATGGAAATTCGAATCTGCGGTGTGGTTGAAGAGCCATTCTCTGCCATCTCGTCTTTTTCTGTGGAAGCGGATGGCTGATCCAAGTTGAGCTTCTCAATGGATCTGTGGATCTTCGACTCTGAGCTGTAATACTCGAGATCTGGGCTGACCAATGCCTCGGCTACCCACAACTTCTCGGAGTGCACTTGGCTGGAGCTGGTCTCGTCGGCCCATTCACACGACCCCACGATGACCTTTCGAATAACCTCTACTTTGCAACCTAGGCTCGCAGACATAGCTCGAAGATTGTTCAGACTTTCGTCCAATTCATCTTCTGTCAGGCCAACGAAAGTGCCGTCATCCGCGACACCAATCTCGTACAAAGCGCCTTGGCTCTCCTCTAAACCGGGCAAAAGTCGCGTTGGCTTCTGTGGTAATCCCAACTTTGGCGTAGCTTCTGGGAGTACCGGCAGTACAAGATTTGCAGTCGAAGAAGAATGGAAAGGAGAAGACTGCTGCAGTCTCCAAAGGAGCTGTGTTGTTAACTGCTGCAGACGCTGCTGGCGGCTATGCATTGATGGCGTGGGAAGCGACTTGGAGTGAGAAACATCGCCATTTTCTGGCCTTTTTGATTGGTATGATGTGCTAACGGAGCTCGTAGACATAGAGATAAACGAACGGCGTGGCCGCAGCAGAAGATGCAACTTGTATTCCACAGGGCCTTCTTGAGGCTCCGGCTCCAGTTTGGACAAACCATAAGCAGCCAGGTGTGCGGTATCACCCACTACCTCGCCGTTGCGGTTCTGACGAGAGATTGCTACCGGATTCTGCTCAAGGGGGGTCGGCGTTCCAGACGTTGACCAGGGCGAAGAAACCCGAGGAGGGTCAGGGTCAAACGTAAATATCGACGCCATAGTTATTAAGATCGACACGTTCCAATCTCTCGACTGAGATCACCAGAATAAGCCGTGTGTTGATTTGTCCGGCACACAGACCGCAATTTACTCCTTGAATATCGGAGTGATTTCTTCACTGCGGTATTCGAAATGCTAGGATTCGTTTCTCATGTAGCGTCACGAGCTGTATAACCGCAAAACCTTGAAATAACGGCTGTGATGTTTGGCTCATTTTGGTGAGCGGGCTATGAGTTGAAGGAATGAGAATGACACGCGGTCCTGTTCAGATCCCCGAGGCAGGTTGAACAAGCACTGCAGGTTGCAATTGAGACCAATGAACTGACGCAAGGACTAGACGCACATGGCGCATTTATATCCCCAGAAGTTGTGTCCACTTGACTCGGTCAGCGCAAGACCTTTGTAATCGTCACGTTGACTCATCCTCCGACACATGTCGGAATGTTCAATATCCATCCAATGTCACTCAATCACGTGACAAATCACATGGATAGAACACGTGATCAAAACATTCAGGTGTTCGGAATGCGGAAGAACTTTCTTCCATTATCCGATAGATATCACGGCACCCGATTGGACGATGCGCGGTGCTCTAGATGAATGCCGTACCAATTGGAGGCTAGGCTACACCAAGCGAGGTAGACCTATCTTCTTGCTCCTGGACTGAATGCCGTTCCCTTTCTGTCTCAGCATGGATTATGCAGCACCAAGGCAACTAAGGATTGAATCGCGTGAAAAATGCAGGCTTCACTACAGTGTCTGCCGCTTAGTGTCATCCAACGGATTCGAAAGTCGGTGCTTTGCATTAATCTTCCGCCCGTCATTGCTCGGTGCCATCGGGGTTGTGTTGCCCGTGCCAAGGATGTACCGAGGGCTCCGGGCAACCTACGCCAGAGCTTAAGAACTTTGATGTTACGAATTGCTCCTGTAGGCCCATCGCCCCAGGGGCTGTTCCTACGGCTGAACCTAGACGAAGCACTGTAAATGCACAGGGTCAGGCATGAA